>NW_027667538.1:0-89000 GCF_963924665.1 Micromys minutus
TGTCTTTTTGCCCTAACATATAGGGAATTTCTGCCTTTTCGCCCCACAATTAGGGGAATTTCTGCAATTTTGCTCCAAAATACGGGGAATTTCTGCCTTTTTGCCCGAAAATAAGAAGAATGCATAACTTTTTGCCATAAAAAAGGGAAAGTTCTTCATTTTTGCTCCAAAATAAGGGGAATTTCAGCTTTTTTTGCCTCTAAATAAGTGGAATTTCTGTCTTTTTCCCCCAAAACAAATGGAATTTCTGTTTTTTTGCTCCAAAATAAGGAAAATTTTTGACTTATTACCCTGATATAAGTGAAATTTCTGCAATTTTGCCCCAAAATAAGTGAAATTTCTGCAATTTTGCCCCAAAATAAGGGAAATTTCTGGAATTTTGCCCCAAAATAAGTGGAATTTCTGAGTTTTGCCCCAAAATTAGGAGAATTTCTGTCTTTTTGCCCCAACATATAGGCAATTTCTGCCTTTTTGCCCCACAATTAGGGGAATATCTGCAATTTTGCTCCAAAATATGGGGAATTTCTGCTTTTTAGCCTGAAAATAAGGGGAATGTATAATTTTTGCCACAAAAAAAAAGAAATTTCTTCATTTTTACTCCAAAATAAAATGAATTTTTGCTTCTTTGCCGCTAAAAAAGTGGAATTTCTGCCTTTTTCCCTCAAAACAAAAAGAATTTCTGTCTTTTTTGCCCCAAAATAAAGAAAATTTCTGACTTATTACACTGAAATAAGTGAAATTTCTGCAATTTTGCCTCAAAATAAGGGAAATTTCTGCATTTTTGCCCCCAAATAATGGGAATTTCAGCCTTTTTACCTCAAAATAAGAGAAATTTCTTAATTTTTGCCCCAAAATATGGGAGATTTCTGCCTTTTTGCCCCAAAATAAGAAAAATTTCTGCAATTTTGTACCAAAATAAAAGAAATTTCCGCCTTTTTGCACCAAAATAAGAAAATTTCTGCTTTTTTTTCTGAAATAAGTGAAATTTCTGCAATTTTGCCCCAAAAAAAGTGAAATTTCTGCAATTTTGCCCCAAAATAAGGGAAATTTCTGGAATTTTGCCCCAATATCAGTGGAATTTCTGAGTTTTGACCCAAAATAAGGAGAATTTGTTTCTTTTTGCCCCAACATATAGGGAATTTCTGCCTTTTTGCCCCACAATTAGGGGAATTTCTGCAATTTTGCTCCAAAATACTGGGAATTTCTGCCTTTTTGCCCGAAAATAAGAAGAATGCATACCTTTTTGCCATAAAAAAGGAAATTTCTTCATTTTTGCTCCAAAATAAGAGGAATTTCTGCTTTTTTGCCTCTAAATAAGTGGAATTTCTATCTTTTTCACCCCAAAACAAAGGAAATTTCTGTCTTTTTGGCCCCAAAATAAGGAAAATTTCTGACTTTTTTCCCTGAAATAAGTGAAATTTCTGCAATTTTGCACCAAAATAAGTGAAATTTCTGCAATTTTGCCCCAAAATAAGGGAAATTTCTGGAATTTTGCCCCAAAATAAGTGGAATTTCTTAGTTTAGCCCCAAAATAAAAAGAATTTCTGTCTTTTTGCCCTAACATATCGGAAATTTCTGCCTTTTTGCCCCACAATTAGGGGAATTTCTGCAATTTTGCTCCAAAATACGGGGAATTTCTGCTTTTTAGCCTGAAAATAAGGGGAATGTATATCTTTTGCCACAAAAAAAAGAAATTTCTTCATTTTTACTTCAAAATAAAATGAATTTCTGCTTTTTTGCCGCTAAAAAAGTGGAATTTCTGTCTTTTTCCCCCAAAACAAAGGGAATTTCTGTCTTTTTTGCCCCAAAATAAGGAAAATTTCTGACTTATTACACTGAAATAAGTGAAATTTCTGCAATTTTGCCTCAAAATAAAGAAAATTTCTGCCTTTTTCCCCCAAATAAGGGAAATTTCTACCTTTTTACCTCAAAATAAGAGGAATTTCTGCATTTTTTCCCCAAAATATGGGAGATTTGTGCCTTTTTGCCCCAAAAAAAGAAAAATTTCTGCAATTTTGTACCAAAATAGAAATTTCTGCCTTTTTGCACCAAAATAGGAAAATTTCTGAATTTTTTTCTGAAATAAGTGAAATTTCTGCAATTTTGCCCCAAAATAAGTGAAATTTCTGCAATTTTGCCCCAAAATAAGGGAAATTTCTGTTTTTTACCCCCAAATAAGGGGAATTTCTGCCTTTTTACCTTAAAATAAGGGGAATTTCTGCATTTTTGCCACAAAATATTTGGAATTTCTGCAATTTTGCCCCAAAATAAGTGAAATTACTGCAATTTTGCCCCAAAATAAGTGAAATTTCTGCCCTTTTGCCCCAAAATAAGAAAAATTTCTGCAATTTTGTACCAAAATAAAAGATAATTCTGCCTTTTTGCACCAAAATAGGAAAATTTCTGAATTTTTTTCTGAAATAAGTTAAATTTCTGCAATTTTGCACCAAAATAAGTGAAATTTCTGCAATTTTGCCCCAAAATAAGGGAAATTTCTGGAATTTTGACCAAAAAAGTGTGGAATTTCTGAGTTTTTGCCCCAAAATAAGTGAAATTTCTTTTTTTGCCCCCAAATAAGGGGAATTTCTGCCTTTTTACCTCAAAATAAAGGGAATTTCTTCATTTTTGCCACAAAATATTTGGAATTTCTGCATTTTTGCATCAAAATAAGGATAATTTCTGCCTTTTTACCATGAAATAAGTGAAATTTCTGCAATTTTGCCCCAAAATAAGTGAAATTTCTGCAATTTTGCCCCAAAATAAGAGAAATTTCTGGAATTTTGCCCCAAAATAAATGGAATTTCTGAGTTTTGCCCCAAAAATAAAGAGAATTTCTGTCTTTTTGCCCCAACATATAGGGAATTTCTGCCATTTTGCCTTACAATTAGGGAATTTCTGCAATTTTGCTCTAAAACACGGGTAATTTCTGCTTTTTAGCCCAAAAATAAGTGGAATGTATACCTTTTGCCACAAAAAAGGGAAATTTCTTCATTTTTACTCCAAAATAAAAGGAATTTCTGCTTTTTTGCCTCTAAAAAAGTGAAATATCTGTATTTTTCTCCCAAAACAAAGGGAATTTCTGTCTTTTTTGCCCCAAAATAGAGAAAATTTCTGACTTATTACCCTGAAATAAGTGAAATTTCTGCAATTTTGCCTCAAAATAAGGGAAATTTCTGCCTTTTTGCCCCCAAATAAGGGAAATTTCAGCATTTTTACCTCAAAATAAGAGGAATTTCTGCATTTTTTCCCTAAATATGGGAGATTTCTGACTTTTTGCCCCAAAATAAGAAAAATTTCTGCAATTTTGTACCAAAATAAAAGAAATTTCTGCCTTTTTGCACCAAAATAGAAAAATTTCTGAATTTTTTTCTGAAATAAGTTAAATTTCTGCAATTTTGCCCCAAAATAAGTGAAATTTCTGCAATTTTGCCCTAAAATAAGGGAAATTTCTGGAATTTTGCACCAAAATAAGTGGAATTTCTGAGTTTTGCCCCAAAATAAGGAGAATTTCTGTCTTTTTGCCCCAACATATAGGGAATTTCTGCCTTTTTGCCCCACAATTAGGGGAATTTCTGCAATTTTGCTCCAAAATACGGGGAATTTCTGACTTTTTGCCCAAAAATAAGAAGAATGCATACCCTTTTGCCATAAAAAATAGAAATTTCTTCAGTTTTGTTCCAAAATAAGGGGAATTTCTGCTTTTTTGCCTCTAAATAAGTGGTATTACTGTCTTTATCCCCCAAAACAAAGGAAATTTCTGTCTTTTTTGCCCCAAAATAATGAAAATTTCTGACTTATTAGCCTGAAATAAGTGAAATTTCTGCAATTTTGCCCCAAAATAAGGGAAATTTCTGCCTTTTTGCCCCCAAATAAGGGGAATTTCAGCCTTTTTACCTCAAAATAAGAGAAATTTCTGCATTTTTGCCCCAAAATATGGGAGATTTCTGCCTTTTTGCCCCAAAATAAGAAAAATTTCTGCAATTTTGTACCAAAATAAAAGAAATTTCCGCCTTTTTGCACCAAAATAAGAAAATTCCTGCTTTTTTTTTCTGAAATAAGTGAAATTTCTGCAATTTTGCCCCAAAATAAGTGAAATTTCTGCAATTTTGCCCCAAAATACGGGAAATTTCTGGAATTTTGCCCCAATATCAGTGGAATTTCTGAGTTTTGACCCAAAATAAAGAGAATTTGTTTCTTTTTGCCCCAACATATAGGGAATTTCTGCCTTTTTGCCCCACAATTAGGGGAATTTCTGCAATTTTGCTCCAAAATAAGAGGAATTTCTGCTTTTTTTCCTCTAAATAAGTGGAATTTCTGTCTTTTCCCCCCCAAAACAAAGGGAATTTCTGTCTTTTTGGCCCCAAAATAAGGAAAATTTCTGACTTATTACCCTGAAATAAGTGAAATTTCTGCAATTTTGCCCCAAAATAAGTGAAATTTCTGCAATTTTGCCCCAAAATAAGGGAAATTTCTGGAATTTTGCCCCAAAATAAGTAGAATTTCTGAGTTTTGCCCCAAAATAAGGAGAATTTCTGTCTTTTTGCACCAACATATAGGGAATTTCTACCTCTTTGCCCCACAATTAGGGGAATTTCTGCAATATTGCTCCAAAATAAGGGGAATTTCAGCCTTTTTACCTCAAAATAAGAGAAATTTCTGCATTTTGGCCTCAAAATATGGGAGATTTCTGCCTTTTTGCCCCAAAATAAGAAAAATTTCTGCAATTTTGTACCAAAATAAAAGAAATTTCCGCCTTTTTGCACCAAAATAGGAAAATTCCTGCTTTTTTTTTCTGAAATAAGTGAAATTTCTGCAATTTTGCCCCAAAATAAGTGAAATTTCTGCAATTTTGCCCCAAAATACGGGAAATTTCTGGAATTTTGCCCCAATATCAGTGGAATTTCTGAGTTTTGACCCAAAATAAGGAGAATTTGTTTCTTTTTGACCCAACATATAGGGAATTTCTGCCTTTTTGCCCCACAATTAGGGGAATTTCTGCAATTTTGCTCCAAAATAAGAGGAATTTCTGCTTTTTTGCCTCTAAATAAGTGGAATTTCTGTCTTTTCCCCCCCAAAACAAAGGGAATTTCTGTCTTTTTGGCCCCAAAATAAGGAAAATTTCTGACTTATTACCCTGAAATAAGTGAAATTTCTGCAATTTTGCCCCAAAATAAGTGAAATTTCTGCAATTTTGCCCCAAAATAAGTGAAATTTCTGCAAATTTGCCCCAAAATAAGGGAAATTTCTGGAATTTTGCCCCAAAATAAGTGGAATTTCTGAGTTTTGCCCCAAAATAAGGAGAATTTCTGTCTTTTTGCCCCAACATATAGGGAATTTCTGCCTTTTTGCCCCACAATTAGGGGATTTTCTGCAATTGTGCTCCAAAAAACAGGATATTTCTGCTTTTTTGCCCGAAAATAAGGAGAATATATACCTTTTGCCACAAAAAAGGGAAATTTCTTCATTTTTGCCCCAAAATAAGAGGAATTTCTGCCTTCTTACCTCACAATAAGTGAAATTTCTGCCTTTTTACCCAAAAATAAACAAAATTTCTCTTTTTGCCCAAAAATAAAAGGAATTTTTGAATTTTGCCCTGAAATAAGTGAAATTTCTGCAATTTTGCCCCAAAATAAGGGAAATTTATGCCTTTTGCCACAAAATAAAGGGAATTTCTGTCTTTTTGCCCCAAAATAAGGGATATTTCAGCATTTTACCTCATGATAAGGGGAATCTCTTCCTTTTTGCCCCAAAATATGGGGAATTTCTTCATTTTTGCCCCAAAATAAAGAAAATTTCTGCAATTTTGTACCAAAATAAAAGAAATTTCTGCCTTTTTGCCCCAAAATAAGAGAAATTTCTGTGCTTTTTCCCTGAAATAAGTGAAATTTCTGCAATTTTGCCCCAAAATAAGGGAAATTTCTGCAATTTTGCCCCAAAATAAAGGAAATTTCTGCAATTTTGCCCCAAAATAATAGGAATTTCTGCCTTTTTGCCGAAAAAAAGGGGAATTTCATCATTTTACCTCCAAATAAGGGGAATTTCTGCCTTTTTGCCACAAAATATGGGGAATATCTGCCCTATTGCCCTTAAATAAGGAAAATTTCTGCTTTTCTGCCCCAATTAACGGGAATTTCTGCCTTTTTGCCACAAAGTAAAGGGAATTTCTGCCTTTTTACCCCAAAATAACGGGAATTTCAGCCTTTTTACCTCAAAATAAGGGGAATTTCTGCCTTTTTCCCCAAAATATGGGTAATTTTTGCCTTTTTGTTCCAAAATAAGGAAAATTTCTACAATTTTGTATCAAAATAAAAGAAATTTCTGCTTTTTGCCCCAAAATAAAAGGAATTTCTGACTTTTTGCCCTGAAATAAATGAAATTCCTGCAATTATGCCCGAAAATAAGGGAAATTTGTGTATTTTTGCCTCCAAATGAGGGGAATTTCTGCCTTTTTGCCCCAAAATATGGGGAATTTCAGGATTTTACCTCATAATAAAGGAAATTTTAGGCTTTTTGCACCAAAATATGGGAAATTTCTGCCTTTTTGCCACAAAATAAGAAAAATTTCTGCAAGTCTGTAACAATATAAAAGAAATTTCTAAAATTTTGACCCGAAATAAGGGAAATTTCTGATTTTTGCCCCAAAATAATGAGAATTTCTCTATTTTTGCCCCAAAATAAAGGGAATTTCTGCCTTTATGCCCCCAAATTAGGGGAGTTTCTGCAATTTTGCTCCAAAATAAGAGGAATTTCTGCTTTTTTACCCGAAATTAAGTGAATTTTCTGCCTTTTTGCCCCTAAAGAAAAAAAATTTCTGCAATTTTATTCCAAAATAAGGGGAATTTCTGCCTTTCTGCCTTAAAATAAGGGGAATTTCTGTCTTTTTGCCCTGAAATATGTGAAATTTCTGCAATTTTACCCCAAAATAAGGTGAATTTCTGCCTTTTTGCCCCAAAATAATGGGAATTTCTGCCTTTTTGCCCCAAAATAAGAAAAATTTTGCTTTTTTTCTCTGAAATAAGTGAAATTTCTGCAATTTTGCCCTAAAATAAGGGAAATTTCTGCAATTTTTCCCCATAATAAGGGAAATTTCTGCAATTTTGCCCCAAAATAAGGGGAATTTCTGTTTTTTGCCCCCAAATAAGGAAAATTTCTGCAATTTTGCCCTAAAATAAGAAGAATTTCTGCCTTTTTGCCCTAAAATAAGGAGCATTTCTGCCTTTTTGCCCAAAAATAAAGAAAATTACTGTATTTTTTTACCCTAAAATTAGGTGAATTTCTGCAATTTATTCTCCAAAATACGGGAATTTTCTGCCTTTTTTGCCGAAAATAAGGGGAATTTCTGACATTTTGCAGCGAAATAAGTGAAATTTCTGCAATTTTGCCCCAAAATAAGAGAAATTTCTGCAATTTTTCCCTAAAATAAGGGGATTATCTGCTTTTTTTGCCGAAAATAAGGGGAATTTCTGACATTTTGCCGCAAAAAAGTGAAATTTCTGCAGTTTTACCCCAAAATAAGGGGAATTTCTGCCTTTTTGCCCAAAAATTAGGGGAATTTCTGCAATGTTGCTCCAAAATACGGGGAATTTGTGCCATTTTGCCCAAAAATAAAGGGAATGTATACCTTTTTGCCATAAAAAAAGCAAATTTCTTCATTTTTGCCCCAAAATAAGGGGATTTTCCACCTTTTTGACTCAAAATAAGTGCAATTTCTGCCTTTTCCCCAAAATAAACGAAATTTCTGTCTTTTTGCCCCAAAATAAGGGGAATTTCAGCCTTTTTACCTCAAAATAAGGGGAATTTCTGCATTTTTGCCCCAAAATATGAGGAATTTCTGACTTTTTGCCCCAAAATAAGAAAAATTTCTGCAATTTTGTACCAAAATAAAAAAAATTTCTGCCTTTTTGCCCCCCAAAAAAAATTTTCGCCTTTTTTCCCTGAAATAAGTGAAATTTCTGCAATTTTGCCCCAAAATATGGAAATTTCTGCAATTTTGTCCCAATGTAAAGGAAATTTCTGCAATTTTGCCCCAAAATAAGGAAAATTTCTGATTGTTTGCTCCCAAAAAAGGAGATTTTCTGTCTTTTTGCCCCAAAATAAGGAGAATTTCTGCCTTTTTGCCCGAAAATTATGAGAATTTCTGCAATTTTGCTTCAAAATACGGGGAATTTCTGCTTTCTAGCCCCAAAATAAAGGGAATTTCTGCATTTTACCTCAAATTGAGAATAATTTCTGCCTTTTGCCTCAAAATAAGGGGAATTTTCTGCCTTTTTGTTTCAAAATAAGAAAAATTTCTTCAATTTTGTACCATAATAAAAGAAATTTCTGCACTTTGCCCCAAAATAAAAGGAATTTCTGAATTTTTGCCCTGAAATAAATGAAATTTCTGCAATTTTGCCCGAAAATAAGGGAAATTTGTGCCTTTTTGCCCCAAAATAAGAAGAATTTTTGCCTTTTGCCCCAAAATATGGGGAATTTCAGCATTTTACCTCAAAATAAGAATTTCAGCCTTTTTGCCCCAAAATAAGAAAAATTTCTGCAATTTTGCCCCAAAATAAGGGGAATTTCCTCCTTTTTGCCCCAAAATAAAGGATATTTCAGTCTTTTTACCTGAAAATAAGTGAAATTTCTGCAATTTTGCCCCAAATAAGGAAAATTTCTGCAATTTTGCCCCAAAATAAGGTAAATTCCTGCAATTTTGCCCCAAAATAAGTGGAATTTTTGAGTTTTGCCCCAAAATAAGGAGAATTTATGTCTTTTTGCCCCAACATATAGGGAATTTCTGCCTTTTTGCCCCACAATTAGGGGAATTTCTGTCTTTTTTGCCCCAAAATAAGGAAAATTTCTGACTTATTACCCTGAAATAAGTGAAATGTCTGCAATTTTGCCCCAAAATAAGAAAAATTTCTGCCTTTTTGCCCCCAAAATAAGGGGAATTTCAGCCTTTTTACCTCAAAATAAGGGGAATTTCTGCATTTTTGCCACAAAATATTAGGAATTTCTGCCTTTTTGCCCCAAAATAAGAAAAATTTCTGCCATTTTTACCTGAAATAAGGGAAATTTCTGCAATTTTGCCCCAAAATAAGTGAAATTTCTGCAATTTTGCCCCAAAATAAGGGAAATTTCTGGAATTTTGCCCCAAAATAAGTGGAAATTCTGAGTTTTGCCCCAAAATAAAAAGAATTTCTGTCTTTTTGCCCTAACATATAGGGAATTTCTGCCTCTTTGCCCCACAATTTGGGGATTTTCTGCAATTTTGCTCCAAAATACGGGTAATTTCTGCTTTTTAGCCCAAAAATAAGTGGAATGTATACCTTTTGCCACAAAAAAAGAAATTTCTTCATTTTTACTCCAAAATAAAAGGAATTTCTGCTTTTTTGCCTCTAAAAAAGTGGAATTTCTGTCTTTTTCCCCAAAAACAAAGGGAATTTCTGTCTTTTTTGCCCCAAAATAACGAAAATTTCTGACTTATTACCCTGAAATAAGTGAAATTTCTGCAATTTTCCTCAAAATAAGGGAAATTTCTGCCTTTTTGCCCCCAAATAAAGGAAATTTCAGCCTTTTTACCTCAAAATAAGAGGAATATCTTCATTTTTGCCCCAAAATATGGGAGATTTTTGCCTTTTTGCCCCAAAATAAGAAAAATTTCTGCAATTTTGTACCAAAATAAAAGATAATTCTGCCTTTTTGCACCAAAATAGGAAAATTTCTGAATTTTTTTCTGAAATAAGTTAAATTTCTGCAATTTTGCACCAAAATAAGTGAAATTTCTGCAATTTTGCCCCAAAATAAGGGAAATTTCTGGAATTTTGACCAAAAAAGTGTGGAATTTCTGAGTTTTTGCCCCAAAATAAGTGAAATTTCTTTTTTTTGCCCCCAAATAAGGGGAATTTCTGCCTTTTTACCTCAAAATAAAGGGAATTTCTTCATTTTTGCAACAAAATATTTGGAATTTCTGCATTTTTGCATCAAAATAAGGAAAATTTCCGCCTTTTTACCATGAAATAAGTGAAATTTCTGCAATTTTGCCCCAAAATAAGTGAAATTTCTGCAATTTTGCCCCAAAATAAGAGAAATTTCTGGAATTTTGCCCCAAAATAAATGGAATTTCTGAGTTTTGCCCCAAAAATAAAGAGAATTTCTGTCTTTTTGCCCTAACATATAGGGAATTTCTGCCATTTTGCCTTACAATTAGGGGAATTTCTGCAATTTTGCTCTAAAATACGGGTAATTTCTGCTTTTTAGCCCAAAAATAAGTGGAATGTATACCTTTTGCCACAAAAAAAGGAAATTTCTTCATTTTTACTCCAAAATAAAAGGAATTTCTGCTTTTTTGCCTCTAAAAAAGTTAAATATCTGTATTTTTCTCCCAAAACAAAGGGAATTTCTGTCTTTTTTGCCCCAAAATAGAGAAAATTTCTGACTTATTACCCTGAAATAAGTGAAATTTCTGCAATTTTGCCTCAAAATAAGGGAAATTTCTGCCTTTTTGCCCCCAAATAAGGGAAATTTCAGCATTTTTACCTCAAAATAAGAGGAATTTCTGCATTTTTCCCCTAAATATGGGAGATTTCTGACTTTTTGCCCCAAAATAAGAAAAATTTCTGCAATTTTGTACCAAAATAAAAGAAATTTCTGCCTTTTTGCACCAAAATAGAAAAATTTCTGAATTTTTTTCTGAAATAAGTTAAATTTCTGCAATTTTGCCCCAAAATAAGTGAAATTTCTGCAATTTTGCCCTAAAATAAGGGAAATTTCTGGAATTTTGCACCAAAATAAGTGGAATTTCTGAGTTTTGCCCCAAAATAAGGAGAATTTCTGTCTTTTTGCCCCAACATATAGGGAATTTCTGCCTTTTTGCCCCACAATTAGGGGAATTTCTGCAATTTTGCTCCAAAATACGGGGAATTTCTGCCTTTTTGCCCGAAAATAAGAAGAATGCATACCCTTTTGCCATAAAAAAATAGAAATTTCTTCAGTTTTGCTCCAAAATAAGGGGAATTTCTGCTTTTTTGCCTCTAAATAAGTGGTATTACTGTCTTTATCCCCCAAAACAAAGGAAATTTCTGTCTTTTTTGTTCCAAAATAAGGAAAATTTCTGACTTATTAGCCTGAAATAAGTGAAATTTCTGCAATTTTGCCCCAAAATAAGGGAAATTTCTGCCTTTTTGCCCCCAAATAAGGGGAATTTCAGCCTTTTTACCTCAAAATAAGAGAAATTTCTGCATTTTTGCCCCAAAATATGGGAGATTTCTGCCTTTTTGCCCCAAAATAAGAAAAATTTCTGCAATTTTGTACCAAAATAAAAGAAATTTCCACCTTTTTGCACCAAAATAAGAAAATTCCTGCTTATTTTTCTGAAATAAGTGAAATTTCTGCAATTTTGCCCCAAAATAAGTGAAATTTCTGCAATTTTGCCCCAAAATACGGGAAATTTCTGGAATTTTGCCCCAATATCAGTGGAATTTCTGAGTTTTGACCAAAAATAAGGAGAATTTGTTTCTTTTTGCCCCAACATATAGGGAATTTCTGCCTTTTTGCCCCACAATTAGGGGAATTTCTGCAATTTTGCTCCAAAATAAGAGGAATTTCTGCTTTTTTGCCTCTAAATAAGTGGAATTTCTGTCTTTTCCCCCCCAAAACAAAGGGAATTTCTGTCTTTTTGGCCCCAAAATAAGGAAAATTTCTGACTTATTACCCTGAAATAAGTGAAATTTCTGCAATTTTGCCCCAAAATAAGTGAAATTTCTGCAATTTTGCCCCAAAATAAGGGAAATTTCTGGAATTTTGCCCCAAAATAAGTAGAATTTCTGAGTTTTGCCCCAAAATAAGGAGAATTTCTGTCTTTTTGCCCTAACATATAGGGAATTTCTGCCTCTTTGCCCCACAATTAGGGGAATTTCTGCAATATTGCTCCAAAATACGGGTAATTTCTGCTTTTTAGCCCAAAAATAAGTGGAATGCATACCTTTTGCCACAAAAAAGGGAAATTTCTTCATTTTTACTCCAAAATAAAAGGAATTTCTGCTTTTTTGCCTCTAAAAAAGTGGAATTTCTGTCTTTTTCTCCCAAAACAAAGGGAATTTCTGTCTTTTTTGCCCCAAAATAAAGAAAATTTCTGACTTATTACCCTGAAATAAGTGAAATTTCTGCAATTTTGCCTCAAAATAAGGGAAATTTCTGCCTTTTTGCCCCCAAATAAGGGAAATTTCAGCCTTATTACCTCAAAATAAGAGGAATTTCTGCATTTTTGCCTCAAAATATGGGGGATTTCTGCCTTTTTGCCCCAAAATAAGAAAAATTTCTGCAATTTTGTACCAAAATAAAAGAAATTTCTGCCTTTTTGCACCAAAATAGAAAAATTTCTGAATTTTTTTCTGAAATAAGTTAAATTTCTGCAATTTTGCCCCAAAATAAGTGAAATTTCTGCAATTTTGCCCTAAAATAAGGGAAATTTCTGGAATTTTGCACCAAAATAAGTGGAATTTCTGAGTTTTGCCCCAAAATAAGGAGAATTTCTGTCTTTTTGCCCCAACATATAGGGAATTTCTGCCTTTTTGCCCCACAATTAGGGGAATTTCTGCAATTTTGCTCCAAAATACGGGGAATTTCTGCCTTTTTGCCCGAATATAAGAAGAATGCATACCTTTTTGCCATAAAAAATAGAAATTTCTTCAGTTTTGCTACAAAATAAGGGGAATTTCTGCTTTTTTGCCTCTAAATAAGTGGAATTTCTGTCTTTTTCCCCTAAAAGAAAGGGAATTTCTGTCTTTTTTGCCCCAAAATAAGGAAAATTTCTGACTTATTACCCTGAAATAAGTGAAATTTCTGCAATTTTGCCCCAAAATTAGGGAAATTTCTGCCATTTTGCCCCCAAATAAGGGGAATTTCAGCCTTTTTACCTCAAAATAAGAGAAATTTCTGCATTTTTGCCCCAAAATATGGGAGATTTCTGCATTTTTGCCCCAAAATAAGAAAAATTTCTGCAATTTTGTACCAAAATAAAAGAAATTTCCGCCTTTTTGCACCAAAATAGGAAAATTCCTGCTTTTTTTTTCTGAAATAAGTGAAATTTCTGCAATTTTGCCCCAAAATAAGTGAAATTTCTGCAATTTTGCCCCAAAATATGGGAAATTTCTGGAATTTGGCCCCAATGTCAGTGGAATTTCTGAGTTTTGACCCAAAATAAGGAGAATTTGTTTCTTTTTGCCCCAACATATAGGGAATTTCTGCCTTTTTGCCCCACAATTAGGGGAATTTCTGCAATTTTGCTCCAAAATAAGAGGAATTTCTGCTTTTTTGCCTCTAAATAAGTGGAATTTCTGTCTTTTCCCCCCCAAAACAAAGGGAATTTCTGTCTTTTTGGCCCCAAAATAAGGAAAATTTCTGACTTATTACCCTGAAATAAGTGAAATTTCTGCAATTTTGCCCCAAAATAAGTGAAATTTCTGCAATTTTGCCCCAAAATAAGGGAAATTTCTGGAATTTTGCCCCAAAATAAGTAGAATTTCTGAGTTTTGCCCCAAAATAAGGAGAATTTCTGTCTTTTTGCCCTAACATATAGGGAATTTCTGCCTCTTTGCCCCACAATTAGGGGAATTTCTGCAATATTGCTCCAAAATACGGGTAATTTCTGCTTTTTAGCCCAAAAATAAGTGGAATGCATACCTTTTGCCACAAAAAAGGGAAATTTCTTCATTTTTACTCCAAAATAAAAGGAATTTCTGCTTTTTTGCCTCTAAAAAAGTGGAATTTCTGTCTTTTTCTCCCAAAACAAAGGGAATTTCTGTCTTTTTTGCCCCAAAATAAAGAAAATTTCTGACTTATTACCCTGAAATAAGTGAAATTTCTGCAATTTTGCCTCAAAATAAGGGAAATTTCTGCCTTTTTGCCCCCAAATAAGGGAAATTTCAGCCTTATTACCTCAAAATAAGAGGAATTTCTGCATTTTTGCCTCAAAATATGGGGGATTTCTGCCTTTTTGCCCCAAAATAAGAAAAATTTCTGCAATTTTGTACCAAAATAAAAGAAATTTCTGCCTTTTTGCACCAAAATAGAAAAATTTCTGAATTTTTTTCTGAAATAAGTTAAATTTCTGCAATTTTGCCCCAAAATAAGTGAAATTTCTGCAATTTTGCCCTAAAATAAGGGAAATTTCTGGAATTTTGCACCAAAATAAGTGGAATTTCTGAGTTTTGCCCCAAAATAAGGAGAATTTCTGTCTTTTTGCCCCAACATATAGGGAATTTCTGCCTTTTTGCCCCACAATTAGGGGAATTTCTGCAATTTTGCTCCAAAATACGGGGAATTTCTGCCTTTTTGCCCGAATATAAGAAGAATGCATACCTTTTTGCCATAAAAAATAGAAATTTCTTCAGTTTTGCTACAAAATAAGGGGAATTTCTGCTTTTTTGCCTCTAAATAAGTGGAATTTCTGTCTTTTTCCCCTAAAAGAAAGGGAATTTCTGTCTTTTTTGCCCCAAAATAAGGAAAATTTCTGACTTATTACCCTGAAATAAGTGAAATTTCTGCAATTTTGCCCCAAAATTAGGGAAATTTCTGCCATTTTGCCCCCAAATAAGGGGAATTTCAGCCTTTTTACCTCAAAATAAGAGAAATTTCTGCATTTTTGCCCCAAAATATGGGAGATTTCTGCATTTTTGCCCCAAAATAAGAAAAATTTCTGCAATTTTGTACCAAAATAAAAGAAATTTCCGCCTTTTTGCACCAAAATAGGAAAATTCCTGCTTTTTTTTTCTGAAATAAGTGAAATTTCTGCAATTTTGCCCCAAAATAAGTGAAATTTCTGCAATTTTGCCCCAAAATACGGGAAATTTCTGGAATTTGGCCCCAATGTCAGTGGAATTTCTGAGTTTTGACCCAAAATAAGGAGAATTTGTTTCTTTTTGCCCCAACATATAGGGAATTTCTGCCTTTTTGCCCCACAATTAGGGGAATTTCTGCAATTTTGCTCCAAAATAAGAGGAATTTCTGCTTTTTTGCCTCTAAATAAGTCGAATTTCTGTCTTTTCCCCCCCAAAACAAAGGGAATTTCTGTCTTTTTGGCCCCAAAATAAGGAAAATTTCTGACTTATTACCCTGAAATAAGTGAAATTTCTGCAATTTTGCCCCAAAATAAGTGAAATTTCTGCAATTTTGCCCCAAAATAAGGGAAATTTCTGGAATTTTGCCCCAAAATAAGTAGAATTTCTGAGTTTTGCCCCAAAATAAGGAGAATTTCTGTCTTTTTGCCCTAACATATAGGGAATTTCTGCCTCTTTGCCCCACAATTAGGGGAATTTCTGCAATATTGCTCCAAAATACGGGTAATTTCTGCTTTTTAGTCCAAAAATAAGTGGAATGCATACCTTTTGCCACAAAAAAGGGAAATTTCTTCATTTTTACTCCAAAATAAAAGGAATTTCTGCTTTTTTGCCTCTAAAAAAGTGAAATATCTGTATTTTTCTCCCAAAACAAAGGGAATTTCTGTCTTTTTTGCCCCAAAATAAAGAAAATTTCTGACTTATTACCCTGAAATAAGTGAAATTTCTGCAATTTTGCCTCAAAATAAGGGAAATTTCTGCCTTTTTGCCCCCAAATAAGGGAAATTTCAGCCTTATTACCTCAAAATAAGAGGAATTTCTGCATTTTTGCCTCAAAATATGGGGGATTTCTGCCTTTTTGCCCCAAAATAAGAAAAATTTCTGCAATTTTGTACCAAAATAAAAGAAATTTCTGCCTTTTTGCACCAAAATAGAAAAATTTCTGAATTTTTTTCTGAAATAAGTGAAATTTCTGCAATTTTGCCCCAAAATAAGTGAAATTTCTGCAATTTTGCCCTAAAATAAGGGAAATTTCTAGAATTTTGCACCAAAATAAGTGGAATTTCTGAGTTTTGACCCAAAATAAGGAGAATTTCTGTCTTTTTGCCCCAACATATAGGGAATTTCTGCCTTTTTGCCCCACAATTAGGGGAATTTCTGCAATTTTGCTCCAAAATACGGGGAATTTCTGCCTTTTTGCCCGAAAATAAGAAGAATGCATACCTTTTGCCATAAAAAATAGAAATTTCTTCAGTTTTGCTACAAAATAAGGGGAATTTCTGCTTTTTTGCCTCTAAATAAGTGGAATTTCTGTCTTTTTACCCTAAAAGAAAGGGAATTTCTGTCTTTTTTGCCCCAAAGTAAAAACAATTTCTGACTTATTACCCTGAAATAAGTGAAATTTCTGCAATTTTGCCCCAAAATTAGGGAAATTTCTGCCTTTTTGCCCCCAAATAAGGGGAATTTCAGCCTTTTTACCTCAAAATAAGAGAAATTTCTGCATTTTTGCCCCAAAATATGGGAGATTTCTGCCTTTTTGCCCCAAAATAAGAAAAATTTCTGCAATTTTGTACCAAAATAAAAGAAATTTCCGCCTTTTTGCACCAAAATAAGAAAATTTCTGCTTTTTTTTCTGAAATAAGTTAAATTTCTGCAATTTTGCCCAAAAATAAGTGAAATTTCTGCAATTTTGCCCCAAAATAAGGCAAATTTCTGGAATTTTGCCCCAATATCAGTAGAATTTCTGAGTTTTGACGCAAAATAAGGAGAATTTGTTTCTTTTTGCCCCAACATATAGGGAATTTCTCCCTTCTTGCCCCACAATTAGGGGAATTTCTGCAATTTTGCTCCGAAATAAGAGGAATTTCTGCTTTTTTGCCTCTAAATAAGTGGAATTTCTGTCTTTTCCCCCCCAAAACAAAGGGAATTTCTGTCTTTTTGGCCCCAAAATAAGGAAAATTTCTGACTTATTACCCTGAAATAAGTGAAATTTCTGCAATTTTGCCCCAAAATAAGTGAAATTTCTGCAATTTTGCCCCAAAATAAGGGAAATTTCTGGAATTTTGCCCCAAAATAAGTAGAATTTCTGAGTTTTGCCCCAAAATAAGGAGAATTTCTCTATTTTTGCCCTAACATATAGGGAATTTCTGCCTCTTTGCCCCACAATTAGGGGAATTTCTGCAATATTGCTCCAAAATAAGGGGAATTTCAGCCTTTTTACCTCAAAATAAGAGAAATTTCTGCATTTTTGCCCCAAAATATGGGAGATTTCTGCATTTTTGCCCCAAAATAAGAAAAATTTCTGCAATTTTGTACCAAAATAAAAGAAATTTCCGCCTTTTTGCACCAAAATAGGAAAATTCCTGCTTTTTTTTTTCTGAAATAAGTGAAATTTCTGCAATTTTGCCCCAAAATAAGTGAAATTTCTGTAATTTTGCCCCAAAATACGGGAAATTTCTGGAATTTGGCCCCAATGTCAGTGGAATTTCTGAGTTTTGACCCAAAATAAGGAGAATTTGTTTCTTTTTGCCCCAACATATAGGGAATTTCTGCCTTTTTGCCCCACAATTAGGGGAATTTCTGCAATTTTGCTCCAAAATAAGAGGAATTTCTGCTTTTTTGCCTCTAAATAAGTGGAATTTCTGTCTTTTCCCCCCAAAACAAAGGGAATTTCTGTCTTTTTGGCCCCAAAATAAGGAAAATTTCTGACTTATTACCCTGAAATAAGTGAAATTTCTGCAATTTTGCCCCAAAATAAGTGAAATTTCTGCAATTTTGCCCCAAAATAAGGGAAATTTCTGGAATTTTGCCCCAAAATAAGTAGAATTTCTGAGTTTTGCCCCAAAATAAGGAGAATTTCTGTCTTTTTGCCCTAACATATAGGGAATTTCTGCCTCTTTGCCCCACAATTAGGGGAATTTCTGCAATATTGCTCCAAAATACGGGTAATTTCTGCTTTTTAGCCCAAAAATAAGTGGAATGCATACCTTTTGCCACAAAAAAGGGAAATTTCTTCATTTTTACTCCAAAATAAAAGGAATTTCTGCTTTTTTGCCTCTAAAAAAGTGAAATATCTGTATTTTTCTCCCAATACAAAGGGAATTTCTGTCTTTTTTGCCCCAAAATAAAGAAAATTTCCGACTTATTACCCTGAAATAAGTGAAATTTCTGCAATTTTGCCTCAAAATAAGGGAAATTTCTGCCTTTTTGCCCCCAAATAAGGGAAATTTCAGCCTTATTACCTCAAAATAAGAGGAATTTCTGCATTTTTGCCTCAAAATATGGGGGATTTCTGCCTTTTTGCCCCAAAATAAGAAAAATTTCTGCAATTTTGTACCAAAATAAAAGAAATTTCTGCCTTTTTGCACCAAAATAGAAAAATTTCTGAATTTTTTTCTGAAATAAGTTAAATTTCTGCAATTTTGCCCCAAAATAAGTGAAATTTCTGCAATTTTGCCCTAAAATAAGGGAAATTTCTGGAATTTTGCACCAAAATAAGTGGAATTTCTGAGTTTTGCCCCAAAATAAGGAGAATTTCTGTCTTTTTGCCCCAACATATAGGGAATTTCCCCCTTCTTGCCCCACAATTAGGGGAATTTCTGCAATTTTGCTCCAAAATACGGGGAATTTCTGCCTTTTTGCCCGAAAATAAGAAGAATGCATACCTTTTTGCCATAAAAAATAGAAATTTCTTCAGTTTTGCTACAAAATAAGGGGAATTTCTGCTTTTTTGCCTCTAAATAAGTAGAATTTCTGTCTTTTTCCCCCAAAACAAAGGGAATTTCTGTCTTTTTTGCCCCAAAATAAGAAAAATTTCTGACTTATTACCCTGAAATAAGTGAAATTTCTGCAATTTTGCCCCAAAATAAGGGAAATTTCTGCCTTTTTGCCCCCAAATAAGGGGAATTTCAGCCTTTTTACCTCAAAATAAGAGAAATTTCTGCATTTTTGCCCCAAAATATGGGAGATTTCTGCCTTTTTGCCCCAAAATAAGAAAAATTTCTGCAATTTTGTACCAAAATAAAAGAAATTTCCGCCTTTTTGCACCAAAATAAGAAAATTTCTGCTTTTTTTTCTGAAATAAGTGAAATTTCTGCAATTTTGCCCAAAAATAAGTGAAATTTCTGCAATTTTGCCCCAAAATAAGGGAAATTTCTGGAATTTTGCCCCAATATCAGTAGAATTTCTGAGTTTTGACCCAAAGTAAGGAGAATTTGTGTATTTTTTGCCCCAAAATAAGGAAAATTTCTGACTTATTACCCTGAAATAAATGAAATATCTGCAATTTTGCCCCAAAATAAGGGAAATTTCTGCTTTTTGCAACCAAATAAGGGGAATTTTAGACTTTTTACCTCAAAATAAGGGGATTTTCTGCATTTTTGCCCCAAAATATGAGAAATTTCTGCCTTTTTGCCCCAAATTAAGAAAATTTCTGCTTTTTTTTCTGAAATAAGTGAAATTTCTGCAATTTTGCGTCAAAATAAGTGAAATTTCTGAGTTTTGCTCTAAAATAAGGAGAATTTCTGTCTTTTTGCCCAAACATATAGGGAATTTCTGACTTTTTGTCCCACAATTAGGGGAATTTCTGCAATTTTGCTCCAAAATACGGGGAATTTCTGCTTTTTAGCCTGAAAATAAGAAGAATGCATACCTTTTGCCACAAAAAAAGGAAATTTCTTCATTTTTGCTCCAAAATAAGGGGAATTTCTGCTTTTTTGCTTCTAAATAAGTGGAATTTCTGACTTTTTCCCCCAAAACAAAGGGAATTTCTGTCTTTTTGCCCCAAATAAGGAAAATTTCTGACTTATTACCCTGAAATAAGTGAAATTTCTTCATTTTTGCTCCAAAATAAGGGAAATTTCTGCTTTTTGCCCCCAAATAAGGGGAATTTCTGCCTTTTTACCTCAAAATAAGGGGAATTTTTGCAATTTTACCACAAAATATTTGGAATCTCTGCATTTTTGCCCCAAAATGAGGAAAATTTCTGCCTTTTTACCATGAAATAAGTGAAATTTCTGCAATTTTGCCCCAAAATAAGTGAAATTTCGGCAATTTTGCCACAAAATAAGGGAAATTTCTGGAATTTTGCCCCAAAATAAGTGGAATTTCTGTGTTTTGCCCCAAAATAAGGAGAATTTCTGTCTTTTTGCCCTAACATATAGGGAATTTCTGCATTTTGCCCCACAATTAGGGGAATTTCTGCAATTTTGCTCCAAAATACGGGTAATTTCAGCTTTTTAGCCCAAAAATAAGTGGAATGTATACATTTTGCCACAAAAAAGGGAAATTTCTTCATTTTTACTCCAAAATAAAAGGAATTTCTGCTTTTTTGCCTCTAAAAAAGTGGAATTTCTGTCTTTTTCCCCCAAAACAAAGGGAATTTCTGTGTTTTTTGCCCCAAAATAAGGAAAATTTCTGACTTATTACCCTGAAATAAGTGAAATTTATGCAATTTTGCCTCAAAATAAGTGAAATTTCTGCAATTTTGGCCCAAAATAAGGAAAATTTTTGGAATTTTGCCCCAAAGTAAGTGGAATTTCTGAGTTTTGCCCCAAAATAAGGAGATTTTCTGTTTTTTTGCTCTAACTTACAGGGAATTTCTGCCTTTTTGCCCCACAATTAGCGGAATTTTTGCAATTTTGCTCCAAAATACGGGTAATTTCTGCTTTTTAGCCTGAAAATAAGGGGAATGTATACCATTTGCCACAAAAAAGAAATTTCTTCATTTTTACTCCAAAATAAAAGGAATTTCTGCTTTTTTGCCCCAAAATAAGAAAAATTTCTGACTGACTACTCTGAAATAAGTGAAATTTCTGCAATTTTGCCCCAAAATAAGAAAAATTTCTGCCTTTTTGCCTCCAAATAAGGGGAATTTCAGCCTTTTTACCTCAAAATAAGAGGAATTTCTGCATTTTTGCCACAAAATATGGGAGATTTCTGCCTTTTTACCCCAAAATAAGAAAAATTTCTGCAATTTTGTACCAAAATAAAAGAAATTTCCGCCTTTTTGCACCAAAATAAGAAAATTTCTGCTTTTTTTTCTGAAATAAGTGAAATTTCTGCAATTTTGCCCTAAAATAACAGAAATTTCTGCAATTTTGCTCCCAAATAAAGGAAATTTCTGGAATTTTGCCTTAAAATAAGTGGAATTTCTGAGTTTTGCCCCAAAATAAGGAGAATTTCTGTCTTTTTGCCCTAACATATAGGGAATTTCTGCCTTTTCGCCCCACAATTTGGGGAATTTCTGCAATTTTGCTCCAAAATACGGGGAATTTCTGTCTTTTTGCCCGAAAATAAGAAGAATGCATAACTTTTTGCCATAAAAAAGGGAAAGTTCTTCATTTTTGCTCCAAAATAAGGGGAATTTCAGCTTTTTTGCCTCTAAATAAGTGGAATTTCTGTCTTTTTCCCCCAAAACAAAGGGAATTTCTGTTTTTTTGCTCCAAAATAAGGAAAATTTCTGACTTATTACCCTGAAATAAGTGAAATTTCTGCAATTTTGCCCCAAAATAAGTGAAATTTCTGCAATTTTGCCCCAAAATAAGGGAAATTTCTGGAATTTTGCCCCAAAATAAGTGGAATTTCTGAGTTTTGCCCCAAAATTAGGAGAATTTCTGTCTTTTTGCCCCAACATATAGGCAATTTCTGCCTTTTTGCCCAAAATTAGGGGAATTTCTGCAATTTTGCTCCAAAATATGGGGAATTTCTGCTTTTTAGCCTGAAAATAAGGGGAATGTATACTTTTTGCCACAAAAAAAAAGAAATTTCTTCATTTTTACTCCAAAATAAAATGAATTTTTGCTTTTTTGCCGCTAAAAAAGTGGAATTTCTGCCTTTTTCCCTCAAAACAAAAAGAATTTCTGTCTTTTTTGCCCCAAAATAAAGAAAATTTCTGACTTATTACACTGAAATAAGTGAAATTTCTGCAATTTTGCCTCAAAATAAGGGAAATTTCTGCCTTTTTGCCCCCAAATAATGGGAATTTCAGCCTTTTTACCTCAAAATAAGAGAAATTTCTTCATTTTTGCCCCAAAATATGGGAGATTTCTGCCTTTTTGCCCCAAAATAAGAAAAATTTCTGCAATTTTGTACCAAAATAAAAGAAATTTCCGCCTTTTTGCACCAAAATAAGAAAATTTCTGCTTTTTTTTCTAAAATAAGTGAAATTTCTGCAATTTTGCCCCAAAATAAGTGAAATTTCTGCAATTTTGCCCCAAAATAAGGGAAATTTCTGGAATTTTGCCCCAATATCAGTGGAATTTCTGAGTTTTGACCCAAAATAAGGAGAATTTGTTTCTTTTTGCCCCAACATATAGGGAATTTCTGCCTTTTTGCCCCACAATTAGGGGAATTTCTGCAATTTTGCTCCAAAATACTGGGAATTTCTGCCTTTTTGCCCGAAAATAAGAAGAATGCATACCTTTTTGCCATAAAAAAAGGAAATTTCTTCATTTTTGCTCCAAAATAAGAGGAATTTCTGCTTTTTTGCCTCTAAATAAGTGGAATTTCTGTCTTTTTCCCCCAAAACAAAGGGAATTTCTGTCTTTTTGGCCCCAAAATGAGGAAAATTTCTGCCTTTTTTCCCTGAAATAAGTGAAATTTCTGCAATTTTGCACCAAAATAAGTGAAATTTCTGCAATTTTGCCCCAAAATAAGGGAAATTTCTGGAACTTTGCCCCAAAATAAGTGGAATTTCTGAGTTTAGCCCCAAAATAAAAAGAATTTCTGTCTTTTTGCCCTAACATATCGGAAATTTCTGCCTTTTTGCCCCACAATTAGGGGAATTTCTGCAATTTTGCTCCAAAATACGGGGAATTTCTGCTTTTTAGCCTGAAAATAAAAGGAATGTATATCTTTTGCCACAAAAAAAAGAAATTTCTTCATTTTTACTCCAAAATAAAATGAATTTCTGCTTTTTTGCCGCTAAAAAAGTGGAATTTCTGTGTTTTTCCCCCAAAACAAAGGGAATTTCTGTCTTTTTTGCCCCAAAATAAGGAAAATTTCTGACTTATTACCCTGATATAAGTGAAATTTCTGCAATTTTGCCTCAAAATAAGGAAAATTTCTGCCTTTTTCCCCCAAATAAGGGAAATTTCTACCTTTTTACCTCAAAATAAGTGGAATTTCTGCATTTTTTCCCCAAAATATGGGAGATTTGTGCGTTTTTGCCCCAAAAAAAGAAAAATTTCTGCAATTTTGTACCAAAATAGAAATTTCTGCCTTTTTGCACCAAAATAGGAAAATTTCTGAATTTTTTTCTGAAATAAGTGAAATTTCTGCAATTTTGCCCCAAAATAAGTGAAATTTCTGCAATTTTGCCCCAAAATAAGGGAAATTTCTGTTTTTTACCACCAAATAAGGGGAATTTCTGCCTTTTTACCTTAAAATAAGGGGAATTTCTGCATTTTTGCCACAAAATATTTGGAATTTCTGCAATTTTGCCCCAAAATAAGTGAAATTACTGCAATTTTGCCCCAAAATAAGTGAAATTTCTGCCTCTTTGCCCCAAAATAAGAAAAATTTCTGCAATTTTGTACCAAAATAAAAGATAATTCTGCCTTTTTGCACCAAAATAGGAAAATTTCTGAATTTTTTTCTGAAATAAGTTAAATTTCTGCAATTTTGCACCAAAATAAGTGAAATTTCTGCAATTTTGCCCCAAAATAAGGGAAATTTCTGGAATTTTGACCAAAAAAGTGTGGAATTTCTGAGTTTTTGACCCAAAATAAGTGAAATTTCTTTTTTTTGCCCCCAAATAAGGGGAATTTCTGCCTTTTTACCTCAAAATAAAGGGAATTTCTTCATTTTTGCCACAAAATATTTGGAATTTCTGCATTTTTGCATCAAAATAAGGATAATTTCTGCCTTTTTACCATGAAATAAGTGAAATTTCTGCAATTTTGTCCCAAAATATGGAAATTTCTGCAATTTTGCCCAAATGTAAAGGAAATTTCTGCAATTTTGCCCCAAAATAAGGAAAATTTCTGACTGTTTGCTCCCAAAAAAGGAGATTTTCTGTCTTTTTGCCCCAAAATAAGGAGAATTTTTGCCTTTTGCCCGAAAATTATGAGAATTTCTGCAATTTTGCTTCAAAATACGGGGAATTTCTGCTTTCTAGCCCCAAAATAAAGGGAATTTCTGCATTTTACCTCAAATTGAGAATAATTTCTGCCTTTTGCCTCAAAATAAGGGGAATTTTCTGCCTTTTTGTTTCAAAATAAGAAAAATTTCTTCAATTTTGTACCATAATAAAAGAAATTTCTGCTCTTTGCCCCAAAATAAAAGGAATTTCTGAATTTTTGCCCTGAAATAAATGAAATTTCCGCAATTTTGCCCGAAAATAAGGGAAATTTGTGCCTTTTTGCCCCAAAATAAGAAGAATTTTTGCCTTTTGCCCCAAAATATGGGGAATTTCAGCATTTTACCTCAAAATAAGAAGAATTTCAGCCTTTTTGCCCCAAAATAAGGTAAATTCCTGCAATTTTGCCCCAAAATAAGGGGAATTTCTTCCTTTTTGCCCCAAAATAAAGGATATTTCAGTCTTTTTACCTGAAAATAAGTGAAATTTCTGCAATTTTGCCCCAAATAAGGAAAATTTCTGCAATTTTGCCCCAAAATAAGGTAAATTCCTGCAATTTTGCCCCAAAATAAGTGGAATTTTTGAGTTTTGTCCCAAAATAAGGAGAATTTCTGTCTTTTTGCCCCAACATATAGGGAATTTCTGCCTTTTTGCCCCACAATTAGGGGATTTTCTGTCTTTTTTGCCCCAAAATAAGGAAAATTTCTGACTTATTACCCTGAAATAAGTGAAATGTCTGCAATTTTGCCCCAAAATAAGAAAAATTTCTGCCTTTTTGCACCCAAATAAGGGGAATTTCAGCCTTTTTACCTCAAAATAAGGGGAATTTCTGCATTTTTGCCACAAAATATTAGGAATTTCTGCCTTTTTGCCCCAAAATAAGAAAAATTTCTGCCATTTTTACCTGAAATAAGGGAAATTTCTGCAATTTTGCCCCAAAATAAGTGAAATTTCTGCAATTTTGCCCCAAAATAAGGGAAATTTCTGGAATTTTGCCCCAAAATAAGTGGAAATTCTGAGTTTTGTCCCAAAATAAGGAGAATTTTTGTCTTTTTGCCCCAACATATAGGGAATTTCTGCCTTTTTGCCCCACAATTTGGGGATTTTCTGCAATTGTGCTCCAAAATACGGGGAATTTCTGCCTTTTTGCCCAAAAATAAGGGGAATGTATACCTTTTGCCACAAAAAAGGGAAATTTCTTCATTTTTGCCGCAAATTAAGAGGCATTTCTGCCTTCTTACCTCAAAATAACTGAAATTTCTGCCTTTTTACCCAAAAATAAACGGAATTTCTCTCTTTTTGTTCCAAAATAAAAGGAATTTTTGAATATTTCCCTGAAATAGGTGAAATTTCTGCAATTTTGCCCCAAAATAAGGGAAATTTCTGCCTTTTTGCCACAAAAGAAAGGGAATTTCTGTCTTTTTGCCTCAAAATAAGGGGAATTTCAGCATTTTACCTCATAATAAGGGTTTCTCTGCCTTTTTGCCCAAAACTATGGGGAATTTCTGCATTTTCCCCAAAATAAAGAAAATTTCTGCAATTTTGTACCAAAATAAAAGAAATTTCTGCCTTTTTCCCCAAAATAAGAGAAATTTCTGTGCTTTTTCTCTGAAATAAGTGAAATTTCTGCAATTTTGCCCCAAAATAAGGGGAATTTCTGACTTCTTGTACTGAAATAAGGAGAATTTCTGTCTTTTTGTTCAAAAATAATGTGAATTTCTGCATTTTCCCTCAAAATTAGGGGAATATGTGCAATTTTGCTTCAAAATACGGGGAAATCTGCCTTATTGCACAAAAATAAAAGGAATTTCTGCATTTTTGCACCAATATAAGGGGAATTTCTGAAATTTAGCTTTAAAATACGGGGAATTTCTGCATTACTGCCCGAAATAAAGTGGAATTTCTGCCTTTTTGCCCTGAAATATTTGAAATTTCTGCAATTTTACCCCAAAATAAGGGGAATTTCTGTTTTTGGCCCCAAAATTAGGGGAATTTCTGCTTTTTGCCCCAAAATAAGGCAAATTTCTGACTTTTTGCCCTGAAATAATTGAAATTTCTGCAATTTTGCCCCAAAATAATAGGAATTTCTGCCTTTTTGCCGAAAATAAGGGGAATTTCATCATTTTACCTCTAAATAAGGGGAATTTCTGCATTTTTGCCACAAAATATAGGGAATTTCTGCCCTATTGCCCTTAAATAAGGAAAATTTCTGCTTTTCTGCCCCAATTAACGGGAATTTCTGCCCTTTTGCCACAAAGTAAAGAGAATTTCTGCCTTTTTGCCCCAAAATAATGGGAATTTCAGCCTTTTTACCTCAAAATAAGAAGAATTTCTGCCTTTTTCCCCAAAATATGGGTAATTTTTGCCTTTTTGTTCCAAAATAAGGAAAATTTCTACAATTTTGTATCAAAATAAAAGAAATTTCTGCTTTTTGCCCCAAAATAAAAGGAATTTCTGACTTTTTGCCCTGAAATAAATGAAATTCCTGCAATTATGCCTGAAAATAAGGGAAATTTGTGCCTTTTTGCCCCCAAATGAGGGGAATTTCTGCCTTTTTGCCCCAAAATATGGGGAATTTCAGGATTTTACCTCAACATAAGGGGAATTTCAGCCTTTTTGCACCAAAATATGGGGAATTTCTGACTCTTTTCCCCAAAATAATAAAAATTTCTGCAATTTTGTACCAAAATAAAAAAAAAATTCTGCCTTTTTTCCCCGCAAAAAAAATTTCCGCCTTTTTTCCCTGAAATAAGTGAAATTTCTGCAATTTTGCCTCAAAATAAGGGAAATTTCTGCAATATTGCCCCAATGTAAAGGAAATTTCTGCAATTTTGCCCCAAAATAAGGGGAATTTCTGAATGTTTGCTCCCGAAAAAGGAGATTTTGTGTCTTTTTGCCCCAAAATAGGGAGAATTTCTGCCTTTTTGCCCGAAAATTATGAGAATTTCTGCAATTTTGCTTCAAAATACGAGGAATTTCTGCCTTTTAGCCCCAAAATAAAAAGAATTTCTGCATTTTACCTCAAAATAAGAATAATTTCTGCCTTTTGCCTCAAAATAAGGGGAATTTTCTGCCTTTTTGTTTCAAAATACGAAAAATTTCTTCAATTTTGTACCCTAATAAAAGAAATTTCTGCTTTTTGCCCCAAAATAAAAGGAATTTCTGACTTTTTGCCCTGAAATAAATGAAATTCCTGCAATTATGCCCGAAAATAAGGGAAATATGTGCCTTTTTGCCCCCAAATGAGGGGAATTTCTGCCTTTTTGCCCCAAAATATGTGGAATTTCAGGATTTTACCTCAAAATAAGTAGAATTTTAGCATTTTTGCCACAAAATAAGAAAAATTTCTGCAAGTCTGTAACAAAATAAAAGAAATTTCTATAATTTTGCCCCAAAATAAGGGAAATTTCTGATTTTTGCACCAAAATAAGGAGAATTTCTCTATTTTTGCCCCAAAATAAAGGGAATTTCTGCCTTTTTGCCCCAAAATTAGGGGAGTTTCTGCAATTTTGCTTCAAAATACGAGGAATTTCTGCCTTTTTACCCGAAATTAAGTGGATTTTCTGCCTTTTTGCCCCCAAATAAGGGAAATTTCTGCAATTTTATCCCAAAAGAAGGGAAATTTCTGCCTTATTGCCCCCAAATAAGGGGAATTTCTGCCATTTTGCCCTGAAATATGTGAAATTTCTGATATTTTAACCCAAAATAAGGTGAATTTCTGCCTTTTTGCCCCAAAATAATTGGAATTTCTGCCTTTTTGCCCCAAAATAAAAAAAATTTTTGCATTTTTTCTCTGAAATAAGTGAAATTTCTGCAATTTTGTCCTAAAATAAGGGAAATTTCTGCAATTTTTCCCCATAATAAGGGAAATTTCTGCAATTTTGCCTCAAAAGAAGGGGAATTTCTGTTTTTGCCCCCAAATAAGGGAAATTTCTGCAATTTTGCTCTAAAATAAGGGGATTTTCTGCCTTTTTTGCCGAAAATAAGGGGAATTTCTGACATTTTGCCGTAAAATAAGTGAAATTTCTGCAGTTTTACCCCAAAATAAGGGGAATTTCTGCCTTTTTGCCCAAAAATTAGAGGAATTTCTGCAATTTTGCTCCAAAATACGGGTAATTTCTGCCTTTTTGCCTGAAAATAAAGGGAATGTATACCTTTTTGCCATAAAAAAAGTAAATTTCTTCATTTTTGCCCCAAAATAAGGGGATTTTCCACCTTTTTGACTCAAAATAAGTGCAATTTCTGCCTTTTCCCCAAAATAAACAAAATTTCTGTCTTTTTGCCCCAAAATAAGAGGAATTTCAGCCTTTTTACCTAAAAATAAGGGGAATTTCTGCCTTTTTGCAACAAAATATGGGGAATTTCTGACTTTTTGCCCCAAAATAAGAAAAATTTCTGCAATTTTGTACCAAAATAAAAGAAATTTCTGCCTTTTTGCCCCCCAAAATAATTTCCGCCTTTTTTCCCTGAAATAAGTGAAATTTCTGCAATTTTGCCCCAAAATAAGGGAAATTTCTGCAATTTTGCCCCAAAATAAGGGAAATTTCTGCAATTTTGCCCCAAAATAAAAGAAATTTCTGCAATTTTGCCCCAATGTAAAGGAAATTTCTGCAATTTTGCCCCAAAATAAGGGGAATTTCTGACTGTTTGCTCCCGATAAAGGAGATTTTCTGTATTTTTGCCCCAAAATAAGGGGAATTTCTGCCTTTTTGCCCGAAAATTATGAGAATTTCTGCAATTTTGCTTCAAAATACGGGGAATTTCTGCCTTTTAGCCCCAAAATAAAAAGAATTTCTGCATTTTACCTCAAAATAAGAATAATTTCTGCTTTTTGCCTCAAAATAAGGGGAATTTTCTGCCTTTTTGTTTCAAAATAAGAAAAATTTCTTCAATTTTGTACCATAATAAAAGAAATTTCTGCTCTTTGCCCCAAAATAAAAGGAATTTCTGACTTTTTGCCCTGAAATAAATGAAATTTCTGCAATTTTGCCCGAAAATAAGGGAAATTTGTGCCTCTTTGCCCCAAAATAAGAAGAAGTTTTGCCTTTTGCCCCAAAATATGGGGAATTTCAGCATTTTACCTCAAAATAAGAATTTCAGCCTTTTTGCCCCAAAATAAGGGGAATTTCTTCCTTTTTGCCCCAAAATAAAGGATATTTCAGCCTTTTTACCTGAAAATAAGTGAAATTTCTGCTATTTTGCCCCAAATAAGGGAAATTTCTGCAATTTTGCCCCAAAATAAGGTAAATTCCTGCAATTTTGCCCCAAAATAAGTGGAATTTCTGAGTTTTGCCCCAAAATAAGGAGAATTTCTGTCTTTTTGCCCCAACATATAGGGAATTTCTGCCTTTTTGCCCAACAATTAGGGGAATTTCTTCATTTTTGCTCCAAAATAAGTGGAATTTCTGCCTTTTTGCCTTCAAAGAAGTGGAATTTCTGTATTTTCCCCCCAAAACAAAGGGAATTTCTGTCTTTTTTGCCCCAAAATAAGGAAAATTTCTGACTTATTACCCTGAAATAAGTGAAATGTCTGCAATTTTGCCCCAAAATAAGAAAAATTTCTGCCTTTTTGCCCCCAAATAAGGGGAATTTAAGCCTTTTTACCTCAAAATAAGGGGAATTTCTGCATTTTTGCCACAAAATATTAGGAAATTCTGCCTTTTTGCCCCAAAATAAGAAAAATTTCTGCCATTTTTACCTGAAATAAGTGAAATTTCTGCAATTTTGCCCCAAAATAAGTGAAATTTCTGCAATTTTGCCCCAAAATAAGGGAAATTTCTGGAATTTTGCCCCAAAATAAGTGGAATTTCTGAGTTTTGCCCCAAAATAAAGAGAATTTCTGCCTTTTTGCCCCACAATTAGGGGAATTTCTGCAATTTTGCTCCAAAATACGGGGAATTTCTGCCTTTTTGCCGAAAATAAGGGGAATGCATACCTTTTTGCCATAAAAAAGGGAAATTTCTTCATTTTTGCCCCAAATGAAGGGAAATTTCTGCCTTTTTGCCCTGAAATATGTGAAATTTCTGCAATTTTAGCCCAAAATAAGGTGAATTCCTGCCTTTTTGCCATCAAAATAATGGGAATTTCTGCCTTTTTGCCCCACAATTAGGGGATTTTCTGCAATTGTGCTCCAAAATACGGGGAATTTCTGATTTTTTGCCCGAAAATAAGGGGAATATATACCTTTTGCCACAAAAAAGGGAAATTTCTTCATTTTTGCCGCAAAATAAGAGGAATTTCTGCCTTCTTACCTCAAAATAAGTGAAATTTCTGCCTTTTTACCCAAAAGTAAATGGAATTTCTGTCTTTTTGCCCCAAAATAAAAGCAATTTTTGAATTTTGCCCTGAAATAAGTGAAATTTCTGCAATTTTGCCCCAAAATAAGGGAAATTTCTGGAATTTTGCCCCAAAATAAATGGAATTTCTGAGTTTTGCCCGAAAATAAGGAGAATTTCTGTCTTTTTGCCCCAACATATCGGGAATTTCTGCCTTTTTGCCCCACAATTAGGGGAATTTCTGCAATTTTGCTCCAAAATACGGGGAATTTCTGCCTTTTTGCCTGAAATTAAGGGGATTTTCTGCCTTTTTGCCCCCAAACAAGGGAAATTTCTGCAATTTTAACCCAAAATATGAAGAATTTCTGCCTTTTTACCCCCAAATAAGGGGAATTTCTGCCTTTTTGCCCTGAAATATGTGAAATGTTTGAAATTTTACCCCAAAAGAAGGTGAATTTCTGTCTTTGTGCCCCAAAATAATGGAAATTTCTGCATTTTGCCCTAAAATAAAAAAAATTTTTGTTTTTTTCTCTGAAATAAATGAAATTTCTGCAATTTTGCCTTACAATAAAAGAAATTTCTGCAATTTTTCCCCATAATAAAGGAAATTTCTGCAAGTTTTTCTAAAATAAGGGGAATTTCTGATTTTTGCCACAAAATAAGGGGAATTTCTGCCTTTTTGCCTTAAAATAAAGAAAATTACTGCATGTTTTACCCCAAAATTAGGTGAATTTCTGCAATTTTGCTCCAAAATACGGGAATTTTCTCCCTTTTCGCCGAAAATGAAGTGAATTTCTGCCATTTTGCCGCGAAATAAGTGAAATTTCTGCAGTTTTACCCCAAAATAAGGGGAAGTTCTGCGTTTTTGCCCCAAAATTAGAGGAATTTCTGCAATTTTGCTCCAAAATACAGGGAATTTCTGCCTTTTTGCCCGAAAATAAAAAGAATGTATACCTTTTTGCCATAAAAAAGGGAAATTTCTTCATTTTTACTCCAAAATAAGGGGATTTTCCGCCTTTTTGACTCAAAATAAGTGCAATTTCTGACTTTTCCCCAAAAATAAACGGAATTTCTGACTTTTTGCCCTGAAATAAGTTAAATTTCTAAAATTTTTCCCCAAAAATAAGGGAAATATCTGCTTTTTGCCCCAAAATACGGGGAATTTCTGCCTTTTTGCCTCCAAAAAAGGGGAATTTCAGCCTTTTTACCTCAAAACAAGGGGAATTTCTTCATTTTTACCCCAAAATAATTGGATTTTCTGCCTTTTTGACTCAAAATAAGTGAAATTTCTGCAATTTTTGCCCAAAATAAGGGAAATGTCTGCTTTTTGCCACAAAATAAGGGGAATTTCAGCATTTTTACCTCAAAATAAGGGGAATTTCTGCATTTTTGCCCCAAAATATGAAAAATTTCTGCCTTTTTGCCAAAAATAAAAAAAATTTCTGCAATTTTGTACCAAAATAAAAGAAATTTCTGTCTTTTTTTCCCTGAAATAAGTGAAATTTCTGCAATTTTGCCCCAAAATAAGTGAAATTTCTGCAATTTTGCCCCAAAATTAGGGAAATTTTTGGAATTTTGCCCCAAAATAAGTGGAATTTCTGAGTTTTGCCCCAAAATAAGTAGAATTTCTGTCTTTTTGCCCCAACACATAGGGAATTTCTGCCTTTTTGCCCCACAATTTGGGGAATTTCTGCAATTTTGCTCAAAAATACGGGGAATTTCTGTCTTTTTGCCCGAAAATAAGAAGAATGCATACCTTTTTGCCATAAAAAAGGGAAATTTCTTCATTTTCGCTCCAAAATAAGGGGAATTTCTGCTTTTTTGCCTCTAAATAAGTGGAATTTCTGTCTTTTTCCCCCAAAACATAGAGAATTTGTGTCTTTTTTGCCCCAAAATAAGGAAAATTTCTGACTTATTACCCTGAAATAAATGAAATATCTGCAATTTTGCCCCAAAATAAGGGAAATTTCTGCTTTTTGCAACCAAATAAGGGGAATTTTAGACTTTTTACCTCAAAATAAGGGGATTTTCTGCATTTTTGCCCCAAAATATGAGAAATTTCTGCCTTTTTGCCCCAAATTAAGAAAATTTCTGCTTTTTTTTCTGAAATAAGTGAAATTTCTGCAATTTTGCGTCAAAATAAGTGAAATTTCTGAGTTTTGCTCTAAAATAAGGAGAATTTCTGTCTTTTTGCCCAAACATATAGGGAATTTCTGACTTTTTGTCCCACAATTAGGGGAATTTCTGCAATTTTGCTCCAAAATACGGGGAATTTCTGCTTTTTAGCCTGAAAATAAGAAGAATGCATACCTTTTGCCACAAAAAAAGGAAATTTCTTCATTTTTGCTCCAAAATAAGGGGAATTTCTGCTTTTTTGCTTCTAAATAAGTGGAATTTCTGACTTTTTCCCCCAAAACAAAAGGAATTTCTGTCTTTTTTGCCCCAAATAAGGAAAATTTCTGACTTATTACCCTGAAATAAGTGAAATTTCTGCAATTTTGTCCCAAAATAAGGGAAATTTCTGCTTTTTGCCCCCAAATAAGGGGAATTTCTGCCTTTTTACCTCAAAATAAGGGGAATTTTTGCAATTTTACCACAAAATATTTGGAATCTCTGCATTTTTGCCCCAAAATGAGGAAAATTTCTGCCTTTTTACCATGAAATAAGTGAAATTTCTGCAATTTTGCCCCAAAATAAGTGAAATTTCGGCAATTTTGCCACAAAATAAGGGAAATTTCTGGAATTTTGCCCCAAAATAAGTGGAATTTCTGAGTTTTGCCCCAAAATAAGGAGAATTTCTGTCTTTTTGCCCTAACATATAGGGAATTTCTGCATTTTGCCCCACAATTAGGGGAATTTCTGCAATTTTGCTCCAAAATACGGGTAATTTCAGCTTTTTAGCCCAAAAATAAGTGGAATGTATACATTTTGCCACAAAAAAGGGAAATTTCTTCATTTTTACTCCAAAATAAAAGGAATTTCTGCTTTTTTGCCTCTAAAAAAGTGGAATTTCTGTCTTTTTCCCCCAAAACAAAGGGAATTTCTGTGTTTTTTGCCCCAAAATAAGGAAAATTTCTGACTTATTACCCTGAAATAAGTGAAATTTATGCAATTTTGCCTCAAAATAAGTGAAATTTCTGCAATTTTGGCCCAAAATAAGGGAAATTTTTGGAATTTTGCCCCAAAGTAAGTGGAATTTCTGAGTTTTGCCCCAAAATAAGGAGATTTTCTGTTTTTTTGCTCTAACTTACAGGGAATTTCTGCCTTTTTGCCCCACAATTAGCGGAATTTTTGCAATTTTGCTCCAAAATACGGGTAATTTCTGCTATTTAGCCTGAAAATAAGGGAAATGTATACCATTTGCCACAAAAAAGAAATTTCTTCATTTTTACTCCAAAATAAAAGGTATTTCTGCTTTTTTGCCCCAAAATAAGAAAAATTTCTGACTGACTACTCTGAAATAAGTGAAATTTCTGCAATTTTGCCCCAAAATAAGAAAAATTTCTGCCTTTTTGCCTCCAAATAAGGGGAATTTCAGCCTTTTTACCTCAAAATAAGAGGAATTTCTGCATTTTTGCCCCAAAATATGGGAGATTTCTGCCTTTTTGCCCCAAAATGAGAAAAATTTCTGCAATTTTGTACCTAAATAAAAGAAATTTCCGCCTTTTTGCACCAAAATAAGAAAATTTCTGCTTTTTTTTCTGAAATAAGTGAAATTTCTGCAATTTTGCCCCAAAATAACAAAAATTTCTGCAATTTTGCTCCCAAATAAAGGAAATTTCTGGAATTTTGCCTTAAAATAAGTGGAATTTCTGAGTTTTGCCCCAAAATAAGGAGAATTTCTGTCTTTTTGCCCTAACATATAGGGAATTTCTGCCTTTTCGCCCCACAATTAGGGGAATTTCTGCAATTTTGCTCCAAAATACAGGGAATTTCTGCCTTTTTGCCCGAAAATAAGAAGAATGCATAACTTTTTGCATTAAAAAAGGGAAAGTTCTTCATTTTTGCTCCAAATAGGGGAATTTCAGCTTTTTTGCCTCTAAATAAGTGGAATTTCTCTCTTTTTCCCCCAAAACAAAGGGAATTTCTGTTTTTTGTTCCAAAATAAGGAAAATTTCTGACTTATTACCCTGAAATAAGTGAAATTTCTGCAATTTTGCCCCAAAATAAGTGAAATTTCTGCAATTTTGCCCCAAAATAAGGGAAATTTCTGGAATTTTGCCCCAAAATAAGTGGAATTTCTGAGTTTTGCCCCAAAATTAGGAGAATTTCTGTCTTTTTGCCCCAACATATAGGCAATTTCTGCCTTTTTGCCCGACAATTAGGGGAATTTCTGCAATTTTGCTCCAAAATATGGGGAATTTCTGCTTTTTAGCCTGAAAATAAGGGGAATGTATACTTTTTGCCACAAAAAAAAAGAAATTTCTTATTTTTACTCCAAAATAAAATGAATTTTTGCTTTTTTGCCGCTAAAAAAGTGGAATTCCTGCCTTTTTCCCTCAAAACAAAAAGAATTTCTGTCTTTTTTGCCCCAAAATAAAGAAAATTTCTGACTTATTACACTGAAATAAGTGAAATTTCTGCAATTTTGCCTCAAAATAAGGGAAATTTCTGCCTTTTTGCCCCCAAATAATGGGAATTTCAGCCTTTTTACCTTAAAATAAGAGAAATTTCTTCATTTTTGCCCCAAAATATGGGAGATTTCTGCCTTTTTGCCCCAAAATAAGAAAAATTTCTGCAATTTTGTACCAAAATAAAAGAAATTTCCGCCTTTTTGCACCAAAATAAGAAAATTTCTGCTTTTTTTTCTGAAATAAGTGAAATTTCTGCAATTTTGCCCCAAAATAAGTGAAATTTCTGCAATTTTGCACCAAAATAAGGGAAATTTCTGGAATTTTGCCCCAATATCAGTGGAATTTCTGAGTTTTGACCCAAAATAAGGAGAATTTGTTTCTTTTTGCCCCAACATATAGGGAATTTCTGCCTTTTTGCCCCACAATTAGGGGAATTTCTGCAATTTTGCTCCAAAATACTGGGAATTTCTGCCTTTTTGCCCGAAAATAAGAAGAATGCATACCTTTTTGCCATAAAAAAAGGAAATTTCTTCATTTTTGCTCCAAAATAAGAGGAATTTCTGCATTTTTGCCTCTAAATAAGTGGAATTTCTATCTTTTTCACCCCAAAACAAAGAAAATTTCTGTCTTTTTGGCCCCAAAATAAGGAAAATTTCTGCCTTTTTTCCCTGAAATAAGTGAAATTTCTGCAATTTTGCACCAAAATAAGCGAAATTTCTGCAATTTTGCCCCAAAATAAGGGAAATTTCTGGAATTTTGCCCCAAAATAAGTGGAATTTCTTAGTTTAGCCCCAAAATAAAAAGAATTTCTGTCTTTTTGCCCTAACACATCGGAAATTTCTGCCTTTTTGCCCCACAATTAGGGGAATTTCTGCAATTTTGCTCCAAAATACGGGGAATTTCTGCTTTTTAGCCTGAATATAAGGGGAATGTATATCTTTTGCCACAAAAAAAAGAAATTTCTTCATTTTTACTCCAAAATAAAATGAATTTCTGCTTTTTTGCCGCTAAAAAAGTGGAATTTCTGTCTTTTTCCCCCAAAACAAAGGGAATTTCTGTCTTTTTTACCCCAAAATAAGGAAAATTTCTGACTTATTACACTGAAATAAGTGAAATTTCTGCAATTTTGCCTCAAAATAAGGAAAATTTCTGCCTTTTTCCCCCAAATAAGGGAAATTTCTACCTTTTTACCTCAAAATAAGAGGAATTTCTGCATTTTTCCCCAAAATATGGGAGATTTGTGCCTTTTTGCCCCCAAAAAAAAAATTTCTGCAATTTTGTACCAAAATAGAAATTTCTGCCTTTTTGCACCAAAATAGGAAAATTTCTGAATTTTTTTCTGAAATAAGTGAAATTTCTGCAATTTTGCCTCAAAATAAGGGAAATTTCTGCCTTTTTGCCCCCAAATAAGGGAAATTTCAGCATTTTTACCTCAAAATAAGAGGAATTTCTGGATTTTTCCCCTAAATATGGGAGATTTCTGACTTTTTGCCCCAAAATAAGAAAAATTTCTGCAATTTTGTACCAAAATAAAAGAAATTTCTGCCTTTTTGCACCAAAATAGAAAAATTTCTGAATTTTTTTCTGAAATAAGTTAAATTTCTGCAATTTTGCCCCAAAATAAGTGAAATTTCTGCAATTTTGCCCTAAAATAAGGGAAATTTCTGGAATTTTGCACCAAAATAAGTGGAATTTCTGAGTTTTGCCCCAAAATAAGGAGAATTTCTGTCTTTTTGCCCCAACATATAGGGAATTTCTGCCTTTTTGCCCCACAATTAGGGGAATTTCTGCAATTTTGCTCCAAAATACGGGGAATTTCTGCCTTTTTGCCCGAAAATAAGAAGAATGCATACCCTTTTGCCATAAAAAATAGAAATTTCTTCAGTTTTGCTCCTAAATAAGGGGAATTTCTGCTTTTTTGCCTCTAAATAAGTGGTATTTCTGTCTTTATCCCCCAAAACAAAGGAAATTTCTGTCTTTTTTGCCCCAAAATAAGGAAAATTTCTGACTTATTACCCTGAAATAAGTGAAATTTCTGCAATTTTGCCCCAAAATAAGTGAAATTTCTGCAATTTTGCCCCACAATACGGGAAATTTATGGAATTTTGCCCCAATATCAGTGGAATTTCTGAATTTTGACCCAAAATAAGGAGAATTTGTTTCTTTTTGCCCCAACATATAGGGAATTTCTGCCTTTTTGCCCCACAATTAGAGGAATTTCTGCAATTTTGCTCCAAAATAAGAGGAATTTCTGCTTTTTTGCCTCTAAATAAGTGGAATTTCTGTCTTTTCCCCCCCAAAACAAAGGGAATTTCTGTCTTTTTGGCCCCAAAATAAGGAAAATTTCTGACTTATTATCCTGAAATAAGTGAAATTTCTGCAATTTTGCCCCAAAATAAGTGAAATTTCTGCAATTTTGCCCCAAAATAAGGGAAATTTCTGGAATTTTGCCCCAAAATAAGTAGAATTTCTGAGTTTTGCCCCAAAATAAGGAGAATTTCTGTCTTTTTGCCCTAACATATAGGGAATTTCTGCCTCTTTGCCCCACAATTAGGGGAATTTCTGCAATATTGCTCCAAAATACGGGAATTTTCTGCTTTTTAGCCCAAAAATAAGTGGAATGCATACCTTTTGCCACAAAAAAGGGAAATTTCTTCATTTTTACTCCAAAATAAAAGGAATTTCTGCTTTTTTGCCTCTAAAAAAGTGGAATTTCTGTCTTTTTCTCCCAAAACAAAGGGAATTTCTGTCTTTTTTGCCCCAAAATAAAGAAAATTTCTCACTTATTACCCTGAAATAAGTGAAATTTCTGCAATTTTGCCTCAAAATAAGGGAAATTTCTGCCTTTTTGCCCCCAAATAAGGAAATTTCAGCCTTATTACCTCAAAATAAGAGGAATTTCTGCATTTTTGCCTCAAAATATGGGGGATTTCTGCCTTTTTGCCCCAAAATAAGAAAAATTTCTGCAATTTTGTACCAAAATAAAAGAAATTTCTGCCTTTTTGCACCAAAATAGAAAAATTTCTGAATTTTTTTCTGAAATAAGTTAAATTTCTGCAATTTTGCCCCAAAATAAGTGAAATTTCTGCAATTTTGCCCTAAAATAAGGGAAATTTCTGGAATTTTGCACCAAAATAAGTGGAATTTCTGAGTTTTGCCCCAAAATAAGGAGAATTTCTGTCTTTTTGCCCCAACATATAGGGAATTTCCCCCTTCTTGCCCCACAATTAGGGGAATTTCTGCAATTTTGCTCCAAAATACGGGGAATTTCTGCTTTTTGCCCGAAAATAAGAAGAATGCATACCTTTTTGCCATAAAAAATAGAAATTTCTTCAGTTTTGCTACAAAATAAGGGGAATTTCTGCTTTTTTGCCTCTAAATAAGTGGAATTTCTGTCTTTTTCCCCCAAAACAAAGGGAATTTCTGTTTTTTTTGCCCCAAAATAAGGAAAATTTCTGACTTATTACCCTGAAATAAGTGAAATTTCTGCAATTTTGCCCCAAAATAAGGGAAATTTCTGCCTTTTTGCGCCCAAATAAGGGGAATTTCAGCCTTTTTACCTCAAAATAAGAGAAATTTCTGCATTTTTGCCCCAAAATATGGGAGATTTCTGCCTTTTTGCCCCAAAATAAGAAAAATTTCTGCAATTTTGTACCAAAATAAAAGAAATTTCAGCCTTTTTGCACCAAAATAAGAAAATTTCTGCTTTTTTTTCTGAAATAAGTGAAATTTCTGCAATTTTGCCCAAAAATAAGTGAAATTTCTGCAATTTTGCCCCAAAATAAGGGTAATTTCTGGAATTTTGCCCCAATATCAGTAGAATTTCTGAGTTTTGACCCAAAATAAGGAGAATTTGTTTCTTTTTGCCCCAACATATAGGGAATTTCTCCCTTCTTGCCCCACAATTAGGGGAATTTCTGCAATTTTGCTCCAAAATAAGAGGAATTTCTGCTTTTTTGCCTCTAAATAAGTGGAATTTCTGTCTTTTCCCCCCCAAAACAAAGGGAATTTCTGTCTTTTTGGCCCCAAAATAAGGAAAATTTCTGACTTATTACCCTGAAATAAGTGAAATTTCTGCAATTTTGCCCCAAAATAAGTGAAATTTCTGCAAATTTGCCCCAAAATAAGGGAAATTTCTGGAATTTTGCCCCAAAATAAGTAGAATTTCTGAGTTTTGCCCCAAAATAAGGAGAATTTCTGTCTTTTTGCCCTAACATATAGGGAATTTCTGCCTCTTTGCCCCACAATTAGGGGAATTTCTGCAATATTGCTCCAAAATACGGGTAATTTCTGCTTTTTAGCCCAAAAATAAGTGGAATGCATTCCTTTTGCCACAAAAAAGGGAAATTTCTTCATTTTTACTCCAAAATAAAAGGAATTTCTGCTTTTTTGCCTCTAAAAAAGTGGAATTTCTGTCTTTTTCTCCCAAAACAAAGGGAATTTCTGTCTTTTTTGCCCCAAAATAAAGAAAATTTCTCACTTATTACCCTGAAATAAGTGAAATTTCTGCAATTTTGCCTCAAAATAAGGGAAATTTCTGCCTTTTTGCCCCCAAATAAGGAAATTTCAGCCTTATTACCTCAAAATAAGAGGAATTTCTGCATTTTTGCCTCAAAATATGGGGGATTTCTGCCTTTTTGCCCCAAAATAAGAAAAATTTCTGCAATTTTGTACCAAAATAAAAGAAATTTCTGCCTTTTTGCACCAAAATAGAAAAATTTCTGAATTTTTTTCTGAAATAAGTTAAATTTCTGCAATTTTGCCCCAAAATAAGTGAAATTTCTGCAATTTTGCCCTAAAATAAGGGAAATTTCTGGAATTTTGCACCAAAATAAGTGGAATTTCTGAGTTTTGCCCCAAAATAAGGAGAATTTCTGTCTTTTTGCCCCAACATATAGGGAATTTCCCCCTTCTTGCCCCACAATTAGGGGAATTTCTGCAATTTTGCTCCAAAATACGGGGAATTTCTGCTTTTTGCCCGAAAATAAGAAGAATGCATACCTTTTTGCCATAAAAAATAGAAATTTCTTCAGTTTTGCTACAAAATAAGGGGAATTTCTGCTTTTTTGCCTCTAAATAAGTGGAATTTCTGTCTTTTTCCCCCAAAACAAAGGGAATTTCTGTTTTTTTTGCCCCAAAATAAGGAAAATTTCTGACTTATTACCCTGAAATAAGTGAAATTTCTGCAATTTTGCCCCAAAATAAGGGAAATTTCTGCCTTTTTGCGCCCAAATAAGGGGAATTTCAGCCTTTTTACCTCAAAATAAGAGAAATTTCTGCATTTTTGCCCCAAAATATGGGAGATTTCTGCCTTTTTGCCCCAAAATAAGAAAAATTTCTGCAATTTTGTACCAAAATAAAAGAAATTTCAGCCTTTTTGCACCAAAATAAGAAAATTTCTGCTTTTTTTTCTGAAATAAGTGAAATTTCTGCAATTTTGCCCAAAAATAAGTGAAATTTCTGCAATTTTGCCCCAAAATAAGGGTAATTTCTGGAATTTTGCCCCAATATCAGTAGAATTTCTGAGTTTTGACCCAAAATAAGGAGAATTTGTTTCTTTTTGCCCCAACATATAGGGAATTTCTCCCTTCTTGCCCCACAATTAGGGGAATTTCTGCAATTTTGCTCCAAAATAAGAGGAATTTCTGCTTTTTTGCCTCTAAATAAGTGGAATTTCTGTCTTTTCCCCCCCAAAACAAAGGGAATTTCTGTCTTTTTGGCCCCAAAATAAGGAAAATTTCTGACTTATTACCCTGAAATAAGTGAAATTTCTGCAATTTTGCCCCAAAATAAGTGAAATTTCTGCAAATTTGCCCCAAAATAAGGGAAATTTCTGGAATTTTGCCCCAAAATAAGTAGAATTTCTGAGTTTTGCCCCAAAATAAGGAGAATTTCTGTCTTTTTGCCCTAACATATAGGGAATTTCTGCCTCTTTGCCCCACAATTAGGGGAATTTCTGCAATATTGCTCCAAAATACGGGTAATTTCTGCTTTTTAGCCCAAAAATAAGTGGAATGCATTCCTTTTGCCACAAAAAAGGGAAATTTCTTCATTTTTACTCCAAAATAAAAGGAATTTCTGCTTTTTTGCCTCTAAAAAAGTGGAATTTCTGTCTTTTTCTCCCAAAACAAAGGGAATTTCTGTCTTTTTTGCCCCAAAATAAAGAAAATTTCTGACTTATTACCCTGAAATAAGTGAAATTTCTGCAATTTTGCCCCAAAATAAGGGAAATTTCTGCCTTTTTGCCTCCAAATAAGGGAAATTTCAGCTTTTTTACCTCAAAATAAGGGGAATTTCGGCATTTTTGCCACAAAATATTAGGAAATTTTTCCTTTTTGCCCCAAAATAAGAAAAATTTCTGCCTTTTTTCCCTGAAATAAGTGAAATTTATGCAATTTTACCCCAAAATAAGTGAAATTTCTGCAATTTTGCTTTATAATAAGAAAAATTTCTAGAATTTTGCCCCAAAATAAGTGGAATTTCTGAGTTTTGCCCCAAAATTAGGAGAATTTCTGTCTTTTTGCCCTAACATATAGGGAATTTCTGCCTTTTTGCCCTAAAATTAGGGGAATTTTTGCAATTTTGCTCGAAAATACGGGGAATTTCTGCCTTTTTGCACGAAAATAAGAAGAATGCATACCTTTTTGCCATAAAAAAGGGAAATTTCTACATTTTTACTCCAAAATAAAAGTTATTTCTGCTTTTTTGCCTCTAAAAAAGTGGAATTTCTGTCTTTTCCCCCCCAAACAAAGGGAATTTCTGTTTTTTTTTGCCCCAAAATAACGAAAATTTCTGACTTATTACTCTGAAATAAGTGAAATTTCTGCAATTTTGCCCCAAAATAAGAGAAATTCTTCTTTTTTGCCCCCAAATGAGGGGAATTTCAGCCTTTTTTCCTCAAAATAAAAAAAATTTCTGCATTTTTGCCCCAAAATATGAGAAATTTATGCCTTTTTGCCCCAAAATAAGAAAAATTTCTGCAATTGTGTAACAAAATAAAAGAAATTTATGCCTTTTTGCACCAAAATAAGAAAATTCTGCTTTTTTTCTGAAATAAGTGAAATTTATGTAATTTTGCCTGAAAATAAGTGAAATTTCTGCAATTTTGCCCCAAAATAAGGGAAATTTCTGGAATTTTGCCCCAAAATAAGTGGAATTTCTGAGTTTTGCCCCAAAATAAGGAGAATTTCTGTCTTTTTGCCCCAACATATAGGGAATTTCTGCCTTTTTGCCCCACAATTAGGGGAATATCTGCAAGTTTGCTCCAAAATACGGGGAATTTCTGCCTTTTTGCCCGAAAATAAAGGGAATGTATACCTTTTGCCACAAAAAAAAGAAATTTCTTCATTTTTACTCCAAAATAAAAGGAATTTCTGCTTTTTTGCCTCTAAAAAAGTGGAATTACTGTCTTTTTCCCCCAGAACATAGGGAATTTCTGTCTTTTTTGCCCCAAAATAAGGAAAATTTCTGACTTATTACCCTGAAAAAAGTGAAATTTCTGCAATTTTGCCCCAAAATAAGTGAAATTTCTGCAATTTTGCCCCAAAATAAGGGAAATTTCTGCAATTTTGCCCCAAAATAAGTGGAATTTCTGAGTTTTTCTCCAAAATAAGGAGAATTTCTGTATTTTGCCCCAACATATAGGGAATTTCTGCCTTTTTGCCCCACAATTAGGGGAATTTCTGCAATTTTGCTCTAAAATAGGGGGAATTTCTGTCTTTTTGCCCAAAAATAAGAAGAATGCATACCTTTTTGCCATAAAAAAGGGAAATTTCTTCAGTTTTGCTCCAAAATAAGGGGAATTTCTGCTTTTTTGCCTCTAAATAAGTGGAATTTCTGTCTTTATCCCCAAAAACAAAGGGAATTTCTGTCTTTTTTGCCCCAAAATAAGGAAAATTTCTGACTTATTACCCTGAAATAAGTGAAATTTCTGCAATTTTGCTCGAAAATAAGGGAAATTTCTGCCTTTTTCCCCCCAAATAAGGGGAATTTAAGCTTGTTACCTCAAAATAAGAGGAATTGCTGCATTTTTGCCCCAAAATATGGGAGATTTCTGCCTTTTTCTTCCAAAATAAGAATAATTTATGCAATTTTGTACCAAAATAAAAGAAATTTCTGCCTTTTTGCACCAAAATAAGAAAATTTCTGCTTTTTTTCTGAAATAAGTGAAATTTCTGCAATTTTGCTCCAAAATAAGTGAAATTTCTGCAATTTTGCCCCAAAATAAGGGAAATTTCTGGAATTTTGCCCTAAAATAAGTGGAATTTCTGAGTTTTGCCCCAAAATAAGGAGAATTTCTGTCTTTTTGCCACAACATATAGGGAATTTCTCCCTTTTTGCCCCACAATTAGGGGAATTTCTTCAATTTTGCTCCAAAATAGGGGAATTTCTGCCTTTTTGCCCGAAAATAAGAAGAATGCATACCTTTTTGCCATAAAAAAAGAAAATTTCTTCAGTTTTGCCTCAAAATAAGGGAAATTTCTGCAATTTTGCCCCAATGTAAAGGAAATTTCTGCAATTTTGCCCCAAAATAAGGGGACTTTCTGACTGTTTGCTCCCGAAAAAGGAGATTTTCTGTCTTTTTGCCCCAAAATAAGGAGAATTTCTGCCTTTTTGCCCCAAAATTAGGAGAATTTCTGCAATTTTGCTTCAAAATACAGGGAATTTCTGTTTTTTAGCCCCAAAATAAAGGGAATTTCTGCATTTTACCTCAAATTGAGAATAATTTCTGCCTTTTGCCTCAAAATAAGGGGAATTTTCTGCCTTTTTATTTCAAAATAAGAAAAATTTCTTCAATTTTGTACCATAATAAAAGAAATTTCTGCTCTTTGCCCCAAAATAAAAGAAATTTCTGACTTTTTGTCCTGAAATAAATGAAATTTCTGCAATTTTGCCCGAAAATAAGGGAAATTTGTGCCTTTTTGCCCCAAAATAAGAAGAATTTTTGCCTTTTGCCCCAAAATATGGGGAATTTCAGCATTTTACCTCAAAATAAGAAGAATTTCAGCCTTTTTGCCCCAAAATAAGAAAAATTTCTGCAATTTTGCCCCAAAATAAGGGGAATTTCTTCCTTTTTGCCCCAAAATAAAGGATATTTCAGTCTTTTTACCTGAAAATAAGTGAAATTTCTGCAATTTTGCCCCAAATAAGGAAAATTTCTGCAATTTTGCCCCAAAATAAGGTAAATTCCTGCAATTTTGCCCCAAAATAAGTGGAATTTTTGAGTTTTGCCCCAAAATAAGGAGAATTTCTGTCGTTTTGCCCCAACATATAGGGAATTTCTGCCTTTTTGCCCCACAATTTGGGGATTTTCTGTCTTTTTTGCCCCAAAATAAGGAAAATTTCTGACTTATTACCCTGAAATAAGTGAAATGTCTGCAATTTTGCCCCAAAATAAGAAAAATTTCTGCCTTTTTGCACCCAAATAAGGGGAATTTCAGCCTTTTTACCTCAAAATAAGGGGAATTTCTGCATTTTTGCCACAAAATATTAGGAATTTCTGCCTTTTTGCCCCAAAATAAGAAAAATTTCTGCCATTTTTACCTGAAATAAGGGAAATTTCTTCAATTTTGCCCCAAAATAAGTGAAATTTCTGCAATTTTGCCCCAAAATAAGGGAAATTTCTGGAATTTTGCCCCAAAATAAGTGGAAATTCTGAGTTTTGTCCCAAAATAAGGAGAATTTTTGTCTTTTTGCCCCAACATATAGGGAATTTCTGCCTTTTTGCCCCACAATTTGGGGATTTTCTGCAATTGTGCTCCAAAATACGGGGAATTTCTGCCTTTTTGCCCAAAAATAAGGGGAATGTATACCTTTTGCCACAAAAAAGGGAAATTTCTTCATTTTTGCCGCAAATTAAGAGGCATTTCTGCCTTCTTACCTCAAAATAACTGAAATTTCTGCCTTTTTACCCAAAAATAAACGGAATTTCTCTCTTTTTGTTCCAAAATAAAAGGAATTTTTGAATATTTCCCTGAAATAGGTGAAATTTCTGCAATTTTGCCCCAAAATAAGGGAAATTTCTGCCTTTTTGCCACAAAAGAAAGGGAATTTCTGTCTTTTTGCCTCAAAATAAGGGGAATTTCAGCATTTTACCTCATAATAAGGGTTTCTCTGCCTTTTTGCCCAAAACTATGGGGAATTTCTGCATTTTCCCCAAAATAAAGAAAATTTCTGCAATTTTGTACCAAAATAAAAGAAATTTCTGCCTTTTTCCCCAAAATAAGAGAAATTTCTGTGCTTTTTCTCTGAAATAAGTGAAATTTCTGCAATTTTGCCCCAAAATAAGGGGAATTTCTGACTTCTTGTACTGAAATAAGGAGAATTTCTGTCTTTTTGTTCAAAAATAATGTGAATTTCTGCATTTTCCCTCAAAATTAGGGGAATATGTGCAATTTTGCTTCAAAATACGGGGAAATCTGCCTTATTGCACAAAAATAAAAGGAATTTCTGCATTTTTGCACCAATATAAGGGGAATTTCTGAAATTTAGCTTTAAAATACGGGGAATTTCTGCATTACTGCCCGAAATAAAGTGGAATTTCTGCCTTTTTGCCCTGAAATATTTGAAATTTCTGCAATTTTACCCCAAAATAAGGGGAATTTCTGTTTTTGGCCCCAAAATTAGGGGAATTTCTGCTTTTTGCCCCAAAATAAGGCAAATTTCTGACTTTTTGCCCTGAAATAATTGAAATTTCTGCAATTTTGCCCCAAAATAATAGGAATTTCTGCCTTTTTGCCGAAAATAAGGGGAATTTCATCATTTTACCTCTAAATAAGGGGAATTTCTGCATTTTTGCCACAAAATATAGGGAATTTCTGCCCTATTGCCCTTAAATAAGGAAAATTTCTGCTTTTCTGCCCCAATTAACGGGAATTTCTGCCCTTTTGCCACAAAGTAAAGAGAATTTCTGCCTTTTTGCCCCAAAATAACGGGAATTTCAGCCTTTTTACCTCAAAATAAGAAGAATATCTGCCTTTTTCCCCAAAATATGGGTAATTTTTGCCTTTTTGTTCCAAAATAAGGAAAATTTCTACAATTTTGTATCAAAATAAAAGAAATTTCTGCTTTTTGCCCCAAAATAAAAGGAATTTCTGACTTTTTGCCCTGAAATAAATGAAATTCCTGCAATTATGCCTGAAAATAAGGGAAATTTGTGCCTTTTTGTTCCCAAATGAGGGGAATTTCTGCCTTTTTGCCCCAAAATATGGGGAATTTCAGGATTTTACCTCAACATAAGGGGAATTTCAGCCTTTTTGCACCAAAATATGGGGAATTTCTGACTCTTTGCCCCAAAATAATAAAAATTTCTGCAATTTTGTACCAAAATAAAAAAAATTTCTGCCTTTTTTCCCCGCAAAAAAATTTCCGCCTTTTTCCCTGAAATACGTGAAATTTCTGCAATTTTGCCTCAAAATAAGGGAAATTTCTGCAATATTGCCCCAATGTAAAGGAAATTTCTGCAATTTTGCCCCAAAATAAGGGGAATTTCTGACTGTTTGCTCCCGAAAAAGGAGATTTTGTGTCTTTTTGCCCCAAAATAAGGAGAATTTCTGCCTTTTTGCCCGAAAATTATGAGAATTTCTGCAATTTTGCTTCAAAATACGAGGAATTTCTGCCTTTTAGCCCCAAAATAAAAAGAATTTCTGCATTTTACCTCAAAATAAGAATAATTTCTGCCTTTTGCCTCAAAATAAGGGGAATTTTCTGCCTTTTTGTTTCAAAATACAAAAAATTTCTTCAATTTTGTACCATAATAAAAGAAATTTCTGCTTTTTGCCCCAAAATAAAAGGAATTTCTGACTTTTTGCCCTGGAATAAATGAAATTCCTGCAATTATGCCCGAAAATAAGGGAAATATGTGCCTTTTTGCCCCCAAATGAGGGGAATTTCTGCCTTTTTGCCCCAAAATATGTGGAATTTTAGGATTTTACCTCAAAATAAGGGGAATTTCAGCCTTTTTGCCACAAAATAAGAAAAATTTCTGCAAGTCTGTAACAAAATAAAAGAAATTTCTATAATTTTGCCCCAAAATAAGGGAAATTTCTGATTTTTGCACCAAAATAAGGAGAATTTCTCTATTTTTGCCCCAAAATAAAGGGAATTTCTGCCTTTTTGCCCCAAAATTAGGGGAGTTTCTGCAATTTTGCTTCAAAATACGAAGAATTTCTGCCTTTTTACCCGAAATTAAGTGGATTTTCTGCCTTTTTGCCCCCAAATAAGGGAAATTTCTGCAATTTTATCCCAAAAGAAGGGAAATTTCTGCCTTATTGCCCCCAAATAAGGGGAATTTCTGCCATTTTGCCCTGAAATATGTGAAATTTCTGATATTTTAACCCAAAATAAGGTGAATTTCTGCCTTTTTGCCCCAAAATAATTGGAATTTCTGCCTTTTTGCCCCAAAATAAGAAAAATTTTTGCATTTTTTCTCTGAAATAAGTGAAATTTCTGCAATTTTGTCCTAAAATAAGGGAAATTTCTGCAATTTTTCCCCATAATAAGGGAAATTTCTGCAATTTTGCCTCAAAAGAAGGGGAATTTCTGTTTTTGCCCCCAAATAAGGGAAATTTCTGCAATTTTGCCCTAAAATAATGGGATTTTCTGCCTTTTTTGCCGAAAATAAGGGGAATTTCTGACATTTTGCCGCAAAATAAGTGAAATTTCTGCAGTTTTAACCCAAAATAAGGGGAATTTCTGCCTTTTTGCCCAAAAATTAGAGGAATTTCTGCAATTTTGCTCCAAAATACGGGTAATTTCTGCCTTTTTGCCTGAAAATAAAGGGAATGTATACCTTTTTGCCATAAAAAAAGCAAATTTCTTCATTTTTGCCCCAAAATAAGGGGATTTTCCACCTTTTTGACTCAAAATAAGTGCAATTTCTGCCTTTTCCCCAAAATAAACGAAATTTCTGCCTTTTTGCCCCAAAATAAGGGGAATTTCAGCCTTTTTACCTAAAAATAAGGGGAATTTCTGCCTTTTTGCCCCAAAATATGGGGAATTTCTGACTTTTTGCCCCAAAATAAGAAAAATTTCTGCAATTTTGTACCAAAATAAAAGAAATTTCTGCCTTTTTGCCCCCCAAAACAAATTTCCGCCTTTTTTCCCTGACATAAGTGAAATTTCTGCAATTTTGCCCCAAAATAAGGGAAATTTCTGCAATTTTGCCCCAAAATAAGGGAAATTTCTGCAATTTTGCCCCAAAATAAGGGAAATTTCTGCAATTTTGCCCCAATGTAAAGGAAATTTCTGCAATTTTGCCCCAAAATAAGGGGAATTTCTGACTGTTTGCTCCCGATAAAGGAGATTTTCTGTATTTTTGCCCCAAAATAAGGGGAATTTCTGCCTTTTTGCCTGAAAATTATGAGAATTTCTGCAATTTTGCTTCAAAATACGGGGAATTTCTGCCTTTTAGCCCCAAAATAAAAAGAATTTCTGCATTTTACCTCAAAATAAGAATAATTTCTGCTTTTTGCCTCAAAATAAGGGGAATTTTCTGCCTTTTTGTTTCATAATAAGAAAAATTTCTTCAATTTTGTACCATAATAAAAGAAATTTCTGCTCTTTGCCCCAAAATAAAAGGAATTTCTGACTTTTTGCCCTGAAATAAATGAAATTTCTGCAATTTTGCCCGAAAATAAGGGAAATTTGTGCCTCTTTGCCCCAAAATAAGAAGAAGTTTTGCCTTTTGCCCCAAAATATGGGGAATTTCAGCATTTTACCTCAAAATAAGAATTTCAGCCTTTTTGCCCCAAAATAAGGGGAATTTCTTCCTTTTTGCCCCAAAATAAAGGATATTTCAGCCTTTTTACCTGAAAATAAGTGAAATTTCTGCTATTTTGCCCCAAATAAGGGAAATTTCTGCAATTTTGCCCCAAAATAAGGTAAATTCCTGCAATTTTGCCCCAAAATAAGTGGAATTTCTGAGTTTTGCCCCCAAATAAGGAGAATTTCTGTCTTTTTGCCCCAACATATAGGGAATTTCTGCCTTTTTGCCCAACAATTAGGGGAATTTCTTCATTTTTGCTCCAAAATAAGTGGAATTTCTGCCTTTTTGCCTTCAAAGAAGTGGAATTTCTGTATTTTCCCCCCAAAACAAAGGGAATTTCTGTCTTTTTTGCCCCAAAATAAGGAAAATTTCTGACTTATTACCCTGAAATAAGTGAAATGTCTGCAATTTTGCCCCAAAATAAGGGAAATTTCTGCCTTTTTGCCCCCAAATAAGGGGAATTTAAGCCTTTTTACCTCAAAATAAGGGGAATTTCTGCATTTTTGCCACAAAATATTAGGAAATTCTGCCTTTTTGCCCCAAAATAAGAAAAATTTCTGCCATTTTTACCTGAAATAAGTGAAATTTCTGCAATTTTGCCCCAAAATAAGGGAAATTTCTGGAATTTTGCCCCAAAATAAGTGGAATTTCTGAGTTTTGCCCCAAAATAAAGAGAATTTCTGCCTTTTTGCCCCACAATTAGGGGAATTTCTGCAATTTTGCTCCAAAATACGGGGAATTTCTGCCTTTTTGCCGAAAATAAGGTGAATGCATACCTTTTTGCCATAAAAAAGGGAAATTTCTTCATTTTTGCCCCAAATGAAGGGAAATTTCTGCCTTTTTGCCCTGAAATATGTGAAATTTCTGCAATTTTAGCCCAAAATAAGGTGAATTCCTGCCTTTTTGCCATCAAAATAATGGCAATTTCTGCCTTTTTGCCCCACAATTAGGGGATTTTCTGCAATTGTGCTCCAAAATACGGGGAATTTCTGATTTTTTGCTCGAAAATAAGGGGAATATATACCTTTTGCCACAAAAAAGGGAAATTTCTTCATTTTTGCCGCAAAATAAGAGGAATTTCTGCCTTCTTACCTCAAAATAAGTGAAATTTCTGCCTTTTTACACAAAAGTAAATGGAATTTCTGTCTTTTTGCCCCAACATAAAAGCAATTTTTGAATTTTGCCCTGAAATAAGTGAAATTTCTGCAATTTTGCCCCAAAATAAGGGAAATTTCTGGAATTTTGCCCCAAAATAAATGGAATTTCTGAGTTTTGCCCGAAAATAAGGAGAATTTCTGTCTTTTTGCCCCAACATATCGGGAATTTCTGCCTTTTTGCCCCACAATTACGGGAATTTCTGCAATTTTGCTCCAAAATACGGGGAATTTCTGCCTTTTTGCCCGAAATTAAGGGGATTTTCTGCCTTTTTGCCCCCAAACAAGGGAAATTTCTGCAATTTTAACCCAAAATATGAAGAATTTCTGCCTTTTTACCCCCAAATAAGGGGAATTTCTGCCTTTTTGCCCTGAAATATGTGAAATGTTTGAAATTTTACCCCAAAAGAAGGTGAATTTCTGTCTTGTGCCCCAAAATAATGGAAATTTCTGCATTTTGCCCTAAAATAAAAAAAAAATTTTGTTTTTTTCTCTGAAATAAATGAAATTTCTGCAATTTTGCCTTACAATAAAAGAAATTTCTGCAATTTTTCCCCATAATAAAGGAAATTTCTGCAAGTTTTTCTAAAATAAGGGGAATTTCTGATTTTTGCCACAAAATAAGGGGAATTTCTGCCTTTTTGCCTTAAAATAAAGAAAATTACTGCATGTTTTACCCCAAAATTAGGTGAATTTCTGCAATTTTGCTCCAAAATACGGGAATTTTCTCCCTTTTCGCCGAAAATGAAGTGAATTTCTGCCATTTTGCCGCGAAATAAGTGAAATTTCTGCAGTTTTACCCCAAAATAAGGGGAAGTTCTGCGTTTTTGCCCCAAAATTAGAGGAATTTCTGCAATTTTGCTCCAAAATACAGGGAATTTCTGCCTTTTTGCCCGAAAATAAGAAGAATGCATACCTTTTGCCATAAAAAAGGGAAATTTCTTCATTTTTACTCCAAAATAAGGGGATTTTCCGCCTTTTTGACTCAAAATAAGTGCAATTTCTGACTTTTCCCCAAAAATAAACGGAATTTCTGACTTTTTGCCCTGAAATAAGTTAAATTTCTAAAATTTTTCCCCAAAAAAAAGGGAAATATCTGCTTTTTGCCCCAAAATACGGGGAATTTCTGCCTTTTTGCCTCCAAAAAAGGGGAATTTTAGCCTTTTTACCTCAAAACAAGGGGAATTTCTTCATTTTTACCCCAAAATAATTGGATTTTCTGCCTTTTTGACTCAAAATAAGTGAAATTTCTGCAATTTTTGCCCAAAATAAGGGAAATGTCTGCTTTTTGCCACAAAATAAGGGGAATTTCAGCATTTTTACCTCAAAATAAGGGGAATTTCTGCATTTTTGCCCCAAAATATGGGAAATTTCTGCCTTTTTGCCAAAAATAAAAAAAATTTCTGCAATTTTGTACCAAAATAAAAGAAATTTCTGTCTTTTTTTCCCTGAAATAAGTGAAATTTCTGCAATTTTGCCCCAAAATAAGTGAAATTTCTGCAATTTTGCCCCAAAATAAGGGAAATTTTTGGAATTTTGCCCCAAAATAAGTGGAATTTCTGAGTTTTGCCCCAAAATAAGTAGAATTTCTGTCTTTTTGCCCCAACACATAGGGAATTTCTGCCTTTTTGCCCCACAATTTGGGGAATTTCTGCAATTTTGCTCAAAAATACGGGGAATTTCTGTCTTTTTGCCCGAAAATAAGAAGAATGCATACCTTTTTGCCATAAAAAAGGGAAATTTCTTCATTTTCGCTCCAAAATAAGGGGAATTTCTGCTTTTTTGCCTCTAAATAAGTGGAATTTCTGTCTTTTTCCCCCAAAACATAGAGAATTTGTGTCTTTTTTGCCCCAAAATAAGGAAAATTTCTGACTTATTACCCTGAAATAAATGAAATATCTGCAATTTTGCCCCAAAATAAGGGAAATTTCTGCTTTTTGCAACCAAATAAGGGGAATTTTAGACTTTTTACCTCAAAATAAGGGGATTTTCTGCATTTTTGCCCCAAAATATGAGAAATTTCTGCCTTTTTGCCCCAAATTAAGAAAATTTCTGCTTTTTTTCTGAAATAAGTGAAATTTCTGCAATTTTGCGTCAAAATAAGTGAAATTTCTGAGTTTTGCTCTAAAATAAGGAGAATTTCTGTCTTTTTGCCCTAACATATAGGGAATTTCTGCCTTTTTGTCCCACAATTAGGGGAATTTCTGCAATTTTGCTCCAAAATACGGGGAATTTCTGCTTTTTAGCCTGAAAATAAGAAGAATGCATACCTTTTGCCACAAAAAAGGAAATTTCTTCATTTTTGCTCCAAAATAAGGGGAATTTCTGCTTTTTTGCTTCTAAATAAGTGGAATTTCTGACTTTTTCCCCCAAAACAAAAGGAATTTCTGTCTTTTTTGCCCCAAATAAGGAAAATTTCTGACTTATTACCCTGAAATAAGTGAAATTTCTTGATTTTTGCTCCAAAATAAGGGAAATTTCTGCTTTTTGCCCCCAAATAAGGGAAATTTCTGCCTTTTTACCTCAAAATAAGGGGAATTTTTGCAATTTTACCACAAAATATTTTGAATCTCTGCATTTTGGCCCCAAAATGAGGAAAATTTCTGCCTTTTTACCATGAAATAAGTGAAATTTCTGCAATTTTGCCCCAAAATAAGTGAAATTTCGGCAATTTTGCCACAAAATAAGAGAAATTTCTGGAATTTTGCCCCAAAATAAGTGGAATTTCTGAGTTTTGCCCCAAAATAAGGAGAATTTCTGTCTTTTTGCCCTAACATATAGGGAATTTCTGCATTTTGCCCCACAATTAGGGGAATTTCTGCAATTTTGCTCCAAAATACGGGTAATTTCAGCTTTTTAGCCCAAAAATAAGTGGAATGTATACATTTTGCCACAAAAAAGGGAAATTTTTTCATTTTTACTTCAAAATAAAAGGAATTTCTGCTTTTTTGCCTCTAAAAATGTGGAATTTCTGTCTTTTTCCCCCAAAACAAAGGGAATTTCTGTGTTTTTTACCCCAAAATAAGGAAAATTTCTGACTTATTACCCTGAAATAAGTGAAATTTATGCAATTTTGCCTCAAAATAAGTGAAATTTCTGCAATTTTGGCCCAAAATAAGGGAAATTTTTGGAATTTTGCCCCAAAGTAAGTGGAATTTCTGAGTTTTGCCCCAAAATAAGGAGATTTTCTGTTTTTTTGCTCCAACATATAGGGAATTTCTGCCTTTTTGCCCCAACATATAGGCAATTTCTGCCTTTTTGCCCCACAATTAGGGGAATTTCTGCAATTTTGCTCCAAAATATGGGGAATTTCTGCTTTTTAGCCTGAAAATAAGGGGAATGTATACTATTTGCCCCCAAAAAAAAAGAAATTTCTTCATTTTTACTCCAAAATAAAATGAATTTTTGCTTTTTTGCCGCTAAAAAAGTGGAATTTCTGCCTTTTTCCCTCAAAACAAAAAGAATTTCTGTCTTTTTTGCCCCAAAATAAAGAAAATTCCTGACTTAATACACTGAAATAAGTGAAATTTCTGCAATTTTGCCTCAAAATAAGGGAAATTTCTGCCTTTTTGCCCCCAAATAATGGGAATTTCAGCCTTTTTACCTCAAAATAAGAGAAATTTCTTCATTTTTGCCCCAAAATATGGGAGATTTCTGCCTTTTTGCCCCAAAATAAGAAAAATTTCTGCAATTTTGTACCAAAATAAAAGAAATTTCCGCCTTTTTGCACCAAAATAAGAAAATTTCTGCTTTTTTTTCTGAAATAAGTGAAATTTCTGCAATTTTGCCCCAAAATAAGTGAAATTTCTGCAATTTTGCCCCAAAATAAGGGAAATTTCTGGAATTTTGCCCCAATATCAGTGGAATTTCTGAGTTTTGACCCAAAATAAGGAGAATTTGTTTCTTTTTGCCCCAACATATAGGGAATTTCTGCCTTTTTGCCCTACAATTAGGGGAATTTCTGCAATTTTGCTCCAAAATACTGGGAATTTCTGCCTTTTTGCCCGAAAATAAGAAGAATGCATACCTTTTTGCCATAAAAAAAGGAAATTTCTTCATTTTTGCTCCAAAATAAGAGGAATTTCTGCTTTTTTGCCTCTAAATAAGTGGAATTTCTATCTTTTTCACCCCAAAACAAAGGAAATTTCTGTCTTTTTGGCCCCAAAATAAGGAAAATTTCTGCCTTTTTTCCCTGAAATAAGTGAAATTTCTGCAATTTTGCACCAAAATAAGTGAAATTTCTGCAATTTTGCCCCAATATAAGGGAAATTTCTGGAATTTTGCCCCAAAATAAGTGGAATTTCTTAGTTTAGCCCCAAAATTAAAAGAATTTCTGTCTTTTTGCCCTAACATATCGAAAATTTCTGCCTTTTTGCCCCACAATTAGGGGAATTTCTGCAATTTTGCTCCAAAATACGGGGAATTTCTGCTTTTTAGCCTGAAAATAAGTGGAATGTATATCTTTTGCCACAAAAAAAAAGAAATTTCTTCATTTTTACTCCAAAATAAAATGAATTTCTGCTTTTTTGCCGCTAAAAAAGTTGAATTTCTGTCTTTTTCCTCCAAAACAAAGGGAATTTCTGTCGTTTTTGCCCCAAAATAAGGAAAATTTCTGACTTATTACCCTGAAATAAGTGAAATTTCTGCAATTTTGCCCCAAAATAAGGGAAATTTCTGCCTTTTTGCCCCCAAATAAGGGGAATTTCAGCCTTTTTACCTCAAAATAAGAGAAATTTCTGCATTTTTGCCCCAAAATATGGGAGATTTCTGCCTTTTTGCCCCAAAATAAGAAAAATTTCTGCAATTTTGTACCAAAATAAAAGGAATTTCCGCCTTTTTGCACCAAAATAAGAAAATTTCTGCTTTTTTTCTGAAATAAGTGAAATTTCTGCAATTTTGCTCAAAAATAAGTGAAATTTCTACAATTTTGCCCCAAAATAAGGGAAATTTCTGGAATTTTGCCCCAATATCAGTAGAATTTCTGAGTTTTGACCCAAAATAAGGAGAATTTGTTTCTTTTTGCCCCAACATATAGGGAATTTCTCCCTTCTTGCCCCACAATTAGGGGAATATCTGCAATTTTGCTCCAAAATAAGAGGAATTTCTGCTTTTTTGCCTCTAAATAAGTGGAATTTCTGTCTTTTCCCCCCCAAAACAAAGGGAATTTCTGTCTTTTTGGCCCCAAAATAAGGAAAATTTCTGACTTATTACCCTGAAATAAGTGAAATTTCTGCAATTTTGCCCCAAAATAAGGGAAATTTCTGCCTTTTTGCCCCCAAATAAGGGAAATTTCAGCTTTTTTACCTCAAAATAAGGGGAATTTCGGCATTTTTGCCACAAAATATTAGGAAATTTTTCCTTTTTGCCCCAAAATAAGAAAAATTTCTGCCTTTTTTCCCTGAAATAAGTGAAATTTCTGCAATTTTACCCCAAAATAAGTGAAATTTCTGCAATTTTGCTTTAAAATAAGAAAAATTTCTAGAATTTTGCCCCAAAATAAGTGGAATTTCTGAGTTTTGCCCCAAAATAAGGAGAATTTCTGTCTTTTTGCCCCAACATATAGGGAATTTCTGCCTTTTTGCCCTAAAATTAGGGGAATTTTTGCAATTTTGCTCGAAAATACGGGGAATTTCTGCCTTTTTGCCCGAAAATAAGAAGAATGCATACCTTTTTGCCATAAAAAATGGAAATTTCTACATTTTTACTCCAAAATAAAAGTTATTTCTGCTTTTTTGCCTCTAAAAAAGTGGAATTTCTGTCTTTTCCCCCCAAACAAAGGGAATTTCTGTTTTTTTTTGCCCCAAAATAACGAAAATTTCTGACTTATTACTCTGAAATAAGTGAAATTTCTGCAATTTTGCCCCAAAATAAGAGAAATTCTTCTTTTTTGCCCCCAAATAAGGGGAATTTCAGCCTTTTTACCTCAAAATAAAAAAAATTTCTGCATTTTGGCCCCAAAATATGAGAAATTTATGCCTTTTTGCCCCAAAATAAGAAAAATTTCTGCAATTGTGTAACAAAATAAAAGAAATTTATGCCTTTTTGCACCAAAATAAGAAAATTCTGCTTTTTTTCTGAAATAAGTGAAATTTATGTAATTTTGCCTGAAAATAAGTGAAATTTCTGCAATTTTGCCCCAAAATAAGGGAAATTTCTGGAATTTTGCCCCAAAATAAGTGGAATTTCTGAGTTTTGCCCCAAAATAAGGAGAATTTCTGTCTTTTTGCCCCAACATATAGGGAATTTCTGCCTTTTTGCCCCACAATTAGGGGAATATCTGCAAGTTTGCTCCAAAATACGGGGAATTTCTGCCTTTTTGCCCGAAAATAAAGGGAATGTATACCTTTTGCCACAAAAAAAAGAAATTTCTTCATTTTTACTCCAAAATAAAAGGAATTTCTGCTTTTTTGCCTCTAAAAAAGTGGAATTACTGTCTTTTTCCCCCAGAACATAGGGAATTTCTGTCTTTTTTGCCCCAAAATAAGGAAAATTTCTGACTTATTACCCTGAAAAAAGTGAAATTTCTGCAATTTTGCCCCAAAATAAGTGAAATTTCTGCAATTTTGCCCCAAAATAAGGGAAATTTCTGCAATTTTGCCCCAAAATAAGTGGAATTTCTGAGTTTTTCCCCAAAATAAGGAGAATTTCTGTATTTTGCCCCAACATATAGGGAATTTCTGCCTTTTTGCCCCACAATTAGGGGAATTTCTGCAATTTTGCTCTAAAATAGGGGGAATTTCTGCCTTTTTGCCCGAAAATAAGAAGAATGCATACCTTTTTGCCATAAAAAAGGGAAATTTCTTCAGTTTTGCTCCAAAATAAGGGGAATTTCTGCTTTTTTGCCTCTAAATAAGTGGAATTTCTGTCTTTATCCCCAAAAACAAAGGGAATTTCTGTCTTTTTTGCCCCAAAATAAGGAAAATTTCTGACTTATTACCCTGAAATAAGTGAAATTTCTGCAATTTTGCTCGAAAATAAGGGAAATTTCTGCCTTTTTCCCCCCAAATAAGGGGAATTTAAGCCTTGTTACCTCAAAATAAGAGGAATTGCTGCATTTTTGCCCCAAAATATGGGAGATTTCTGCCTTTTTCTTCCAAAATAAGAATAATTTATGCAATTTTGTACCAAAATAAAAGAAATTTCTGCCTTTTTGCACCAAAATAAGAAAATTTCTGCTTTTTTTCTGAAATAAGTGAAATTTCTGCAATTTTGCTCCAAAATAAGTGAAATTTCTGCAATTTTGCCCCAAAATAAGGGAAATTTCTGGAATTTTGCCCTAAAATAAGTGGAATTTCTGAGTTTTGCCACAAAATAAGGAGAATTTCTGTCTTTTTGCCACAACATATAGGGAATTTCTCCCTTTTTGCCCCACAATTAGGGGAATTTCTGCAATTTTGCTCCAAAATAGGGGAATTTCTGCCTTTTTGCCCGAAAATAAGAAGAATGCATACCTTTTTGCCATAAAAAAAGAAAATTTCTTCAGTTTTGCCTCAAAATAAGGGAAATTTCTGCAATTTTGCCCCAATGTAAAGGAAATTTCTGCAATTTTGCCCCAAAATAAGGGGAATTTCTGACTGTTTGCTCCCGAAAAAGGAGATTTTCTGTCTTTTTGCCCCAAAATTAGGAGAATTTCTGCAATTTTGCTTCAAAATACAGGGAATTTCTGTTTTTTAGCCCCAAAATAAAGGGAATTTCTGCATTTTACCTCAAATTGAGAATAATTTCTGCCTTTTGTCTCAAAATAAGGGGAATTTTCTGCCTTTTTATTTCAAAATAAGAAAAATTTCTTCAATTTTGTACCATAATAAAAGAAATTTCTGCTCTTTGCCCCAAAATAAAAGAAATTTCTGACTTTTTGCCCTGAAATAAATGAAATTTCTGCAATTTTGCCCGAAAATAAGGGAAATTTGTGCCTTTTTGCCCCAAAATAAGAAGAATTTTTGCCTTTTGCCCCAAAATATGGGGAATTTCAGCATTTTACCTCAAAATAAGAAGAATTTCAGCCTTTTTGCCCCAAAATAAGAAAAATTTCTGCAATTTTGCCCCAAAATAAGGGGAATTTCTTCCTTTTTGCCCCAAAATAAAGGATATTTCAGTCTTTTTACCTGAAAATAAGTGAAATTTCTGCAATTTTGCCCCAAATAAGGAAAATTTCTGCAATTTTGCCCCAAAATAAGGTAAATTCCTGCAATTTTGCCCCAAAATAAGTGGAATTTTTGAGTTTTGCCCCAAAATCAGGAGAATTTCTGTCTTTTTGCCCCAACATATAGGGAATTTCTGCCTTTTTGCCCCACAATTTGGGGATTTTCTGTCTTTTTTGCCCCAAAATAAGGAAAATTTCTGACTTATTACCCTGAAATAAGTGAAATGTCTGCAATTTTGCCCCAAAATAAGAAAAATTTCTGCCTTTTTGCACCCAAATAAGGGGAATTTCAGCCTTTTTACCTCAAAATAAGGGGAATTTCTGCATTTTTGCCACAAAATATTAGGAATTTCTGCCTTTTTGCCCCAAAATAAGAAAAATTTCTGCCATTTTTACCTGAAATAAGTGAAATTTCTTCAATTTTGCCCCGAAATAAGTGAAATTTCTGCAATTTTGCCCCAAAATAAGGGAAATTTCTGAGTTTTTCCCCAAAATAAGGAGAATTTCTGTATTTTGCCCCAACATATAGGGAATTTCTGCCTTTTTGCCCCACAATTAGGGGAATTTCTGCAATTTTGCTCTAAAATAGGGGGAATTTCTGCCTTTTTGCCCGAAAATAAGAAGAATGCATACCTTTTTGCCATAAAAAAGGGAAATTTCTTCAGTTTTGCTCCAAAATAAGGGGAATTTCTGCTTTTTTGCCTCTAAATAAGTGGAATTTCTGTCTTTATCCCCAAAAACAAAGGGAATTTCTGTCTTTTTTGCCCCAAAATAAGGAAAATTTCTGACTTATTACCCTGAAATAAGTGAAATTTCTGCAATTTTGCTCGAAAATAAGGGAAATTTCTGCCTTTTTCCCCCCAAATAAGGGGAATTTAAGCCTTGTTACCTCAAAATAAGAGGAATTGCTGCATTTTTGCCCCAAAATATGGGAGATTTCTGCCTTTTTCTTCCAAAATAAGAATAATTTATGCAATTTTGTACCAAAATAAAAGAAATTTCTGCCTTTTTGCACCAAAATAAGAAAATTTCTGCTTTTTTTCTGAAATAAGTGAAATTTCTGCAATTTTGCTCCAAAATAAGTGAAATTTCTGCAATTTTGCCCCAAAATAAGGGAAATTTCTGGAATTTTGCCCTAAAATAAGTGGAATTTCTGAGTTTTGCCACAAAATAAGGAGAATTTCTGTCTTTTTGCCACAACATATAGGGAATTTCTCCCTTTTTGCCCCACAATTAGGGGAATTTCTGCAATTTTGCTCCAAAATAGGGGAATTTCTGCCTTTTTGCCCGAAAATAAGAAGAATGCATACCTTTTTGCCATAAAAAAAGAAAATTTCTTCAGTTTTGCCTCAAAATAAGGGAAATTTCTGCAATTTTGCCCCAATGTAAAGGAAATTTCTGCAATTTTGCCCCAAAATAAGGGGAATTTCTGACTGTTTGCTCCCGAAAAAGGAGATTTTCTGTCTTTTTGCCCCAAAATTAGGAGAATTTCTGCAATTTTGCTTCAAAATACAGGGAATTTCTGTTTTTTAGCCCCAAAATAAAGGGAATTTCTGCATTTTACCTCAAATTGAGAATAATTTCTGCCTTTTGTCTCAAAATAAGGGGAATTTTCTGCCTTTTTATTTCAAAATAAGAAAAATTTCTTCAATTTTGTACCATAATAAAAGAAATTTCTGCTCTTTGCCCCAAAATAAAAGAAATTTCTGACTTTTTGCCCTGAAATAAATGAAATTTCTGCAATTTTGCCCGAAAATAAGGGAAATTTGTGCCTTTTTGCCCCAAAATAAGAAGAATTTTTGCCTTTTGCCCCAAAATATGGGGAATTTCAGCATTTTACCTCAAAATAAGAAGAATTTCAGCCTTTTTGCCCCAAAATAAGAAAAATTTCTGCAATTTTGCCCCAAAATAAGGGGAATTTCTTCCTTTTTGCCCCAAAATAAAGGATATTTCAGTCTTTTTACCTGAAAATAAGTGAAATTTCTGCAATTTTGCCCCAAATAAGGAAAATTTCTGCAATTTTGCCCCAAAATAAGGTAAATTCCTGCAATTTTGCCCCAAAATAAGTGGAATTTTTGAGTTTTGCCCCAAAATAAGGAGAATTTCTGTCTTTTTGCCCCAACATATAGGGAATTTCTGCCTTTTTGCCCCACAATTTGGGGATTTTCTGTCTTTTTTGCCCCAAAATAAGGAAAATTTCTGACTTATTACCCTGAAATAAGTGAAATGTCTGCAATTTTGCCCCAAAATAAGAAAAATTTCTGCCTTTTTGCACCCAAATAAGGGGAATTTCAGCCTTTTTACCTCAAAATAAGGGGAATTTCTGCATTTTTGCCACAAAATATTAGGAATTTCTGCCTTTTTGCCCCAAAATAAGAAAAATTTCTGCCATTTTTACCTGAAATAAGTGAAATTTCTTCAATTTTGCCCCGAAATAAGTGAAATTTCTGCAATTTTGCCCCAAAATAAGGGAAATTTCTGAGTTTTTCCCCAAAATAAGGAGAATTTCTGTATTTTGCCCCAACATATAGGGAATTTCTGCCTTTTTGCCCCACAATTAGGGGAATTTCTGCAATTTTGCTCTAAAATAGGGGGAATTTCTGCCTTTTTGCCCGAAAATAAGAAGAATGCATACCTTTTTGCCATAAAAAAGGGAAATTTCTTCAGTTTTGCTCCAAAATAAGGGGAATTTCTGCTTTTTTGCCTCTAAATAAGTGGAATTTCTGTCTTTATCCCCAAAAACAAAGGGAATTTCTGTCTTTTTTGCCCCAAAATAAGGAAAATTTCTGACTTATTACCCTGAAATAAGTGAAATTTCTGCAATTTTGCTCGAAAATAAGGGAAATTTCTGCCTTTTTCCCCCCAAATAAGGGGAATTTAAGCCTTGTTACCTCAAAATAAGAGGAATTGCTGCATTTTTGCCCCAAAATATGGGAGATTTCTGCCTTTTTCTTCCAAAATAAGAATAATTTATGCAATTTTGTACCAAAATAAAAGAAATTTCTGCCTTTTTGCACCAAAATAAGAAAATTTCTGCTTTTTTTCTGAAATAAGTGAAATTTCTGCAATTTTGCTCCAAAATAAGTGAAATTTCTGCAATTTTGCCCCAAAATAAGGGAAATTTCTGGAATTTTGCCCTAAAATAAGTGGAATTTCTGAGTTTTGCCACAAAATAAGGAGAATTTCTGTCTTTTTGCCACAACATATAGGGAATTTCTCCCTTTTTGCCCCACAATTAGGGGAATTTCTGCAATTTTGCTCCAAAATAGGGGAATTTCTGCCTTTTTGCCCGAAAATAAGAAGAATGCATACCTTTTTGCCATAAAAAAAGAAAATTTCTTCAGTTTTGCCTCAAAATAAGGGAAATTTCTGCAATTTTGCCCCAATGTAAAGGAAATTTCTGCAATTTTGCCCCAAAATAAGGGGAATTTCTGACTGTTTGCTCCCGAAAAAGGAGATTTTCTGTCTTTTTGCCCCAAAATTAGGAGAATTTCTGCAATTTTGCTTCAAAATACAGGGAATTTCTGTTTTTTAGCCCCAAAATAAAGGGAATTTCTGCATTTTACCTCAAATTGAGAATAATTTCTGCCTTTTGTCTCAAAATAAGGGGAATTTTCTGCCTTTTTATTTCAAAATAAGAAAAATTTCTTCAATTTTGTACCATAATAAAAGAAATTTCTGCTCTTTGCCCCAAAATAAAAGAAATTTCTGACTTTTTGCCCTGAAATAAATGAAATTTCTGCAATTTTGCCCGAAAATAAGGGAAATTTGTGCCTTTTTGCCCCAAAATAAGAAGAATTTTTGCCTTTTGCCCCAAAATATGGGGAATTTCAGCATTTTACCTCAAAATAAGAAGAATTTCAGCCTTTTTGCCCCAAAATAAGAAAAATTTCTGCAATTTTGCCCCAAAATAAGGGGAATTTCTTCCTTTTTGCCCCAAAATAAAGGATATTTCAGTCTTTTTACCTGAAAATAAGTGAAATTTCTGCAATTTTGCCCCAAATAAGGAAAATTTCTGCAATTTTGCCCCAAAATAAGGTAAATTCCTGCAATTTTGCCCCAAAATAAGTGGAATTTTTGAGTTTTGCCCCAAAATAAGGAGAATTTCTGTCTTTTTGCCCCAACATATAGGGAATTTCTGCCTTTTTGCCCCACAATTTGGGGATTTTCTGTCTTTTTTGCCCCAAAATAAGGAAAATTTCTGACTTATTACCCTGAAATAAGTGAAATGTCTGCAATTTTGCCCCAAAATAAGAAAAATTTCTGCCTTTTTGCACCCAAATAAGGGGAATTTCAGCCTTTTTACCTCAAAATAAGGGGAATTTCTGCATTTTTGCCACAAAATATTAGGAATTTCTGCCTTTTTGCCCCAAAATAAGAAAAATTTCTGCCATTTTTACCTGAAATAAGGGAAATTTCTTCAATTTTGCCCCGAAATAAGTGAAATTTCTGCAATTTTGCCCCAAAATAAGGGAAATTTCTGGAATTTTGCCCCAAAATAAGTGGAAATTCTGAGTTTTGACCCAAAATAAGGAGAATTTTTGTCTTTTTGCCCCAACATATAGGGAATTTCTGCCTTTTTGCCCCACAATTTGGGGATTTTCTGCAATTGTGCTCCAAAATACGGGGAATTTCTGCCTTTTTGCCCAAAAATAAGGGGAATGTATACCTTTTGCCACAAAAAAGGGAAATTTCTTCATTTTTGCCGCAAATTAAGAGGCATTTCTGCCTTCTTACCTCAAAATAACTGAAATTTCTGCCTTTTTACCCAAAAATAAACGGAATTTCTCTCTTTTTGTTCCAAAATAAAAGGAATTTTTGAATATTTCCCTGAAATAGGTGAAATTTCTGCAATTTTGCCCCAAAATAAGGGAAATTTCTGCCTTTTTGCCACAAAAGAAAGGGAATTTCTGTCTTTTTGCCTCAAAATAAGGGGAATTTCAGCATTTTACCTCATAATAAGGGTTTCTCTGCCTTTTTGCCCAAAAATATGGGGAATTTCTGCATTTTCCCCAAAATAAAGAAAATTTCTGCAATTTTGTACCAAAATAAAAGAAATTTCTGCCTTTTTCCCCAAAATAAGAGAAATTTCTGTGCTTTTTCTCTGAAATAAGTGAAATTTCTGCAATTTTGCCCCAAAATAAGGGGAATTTCTGACTTCTTGTACTGAAATAAGGAGAATTTCTGTCTTTTTGTTCAAAAATAATGTGAATTTCTGCATTTTCCCTCAAAATTAGGGGAATATGTGCAATTTTGCTTCAAAATACGGGGAAATCTGCCTTATTGCACAAAAATAAAAGGAATTTCTGCATTTTTGCACCAATATAAGGGGAATTTCTGAAATTTAGCTTTAAAATACGGGGAATTTCTGCATTACTGCCCGAAATAAAGTGGAATTTCTGCCTTTTTGCCCTGAAATATTTGAAATTTCTGCAATTTTACCCCAAAATAAGGGGAATTTCTGTTTTTGGCCCCAAAATTAGGGGAATTTCTGCTTTTTGCCCCAAAATAAGGCAAATTTCTGACTTTTTGCCCTGAAATAATTGAAATTTCTGCAATTTTGCCCCAAAATAATAGGAATTTCTGCCTTTTTGCCGAAAATAAGGGGAATTTCATCATTTTACCTCTAAATAAGGGGAATTTCTGCATTTTTGCCACAAAATATAGGGAATTTCTGCCCTATTGCCCTTAAATAAGGAAAATTTCTGCTTTTCTGCCCCAATTAACGGGAATTTCTGCCCTTTTGCCACAAAGTAAAGAGAATTTCTGCCTTTTTGCCCCAAAATAACGGGAATTTCAGCCTTTTTACCTCAAAATAAGAAGAATATCTGCCTTTTTCCCCAAAATATGGGTAATTTTTGCCTTTTTGTTCCAAAATAAGGAAAATTTCTACAATTTTGTATCAAAATAAAAGAAATTTCTGCTTTTTGCCCCAAAATAAAAGGAATTTCTGACTTTTTGCCCTGAAATAAATGAAATTCCTGCAATTATGCCTGAAAATAAGGGAAATTTGTGCCTTTTTGTTCCCAAATGAGGGGAATTTCTGCCTTTTTGCCCCAAAATATGGGGAATTTCAGGATTTTACCTCAACATAAGGGGAATTTCAGCCTTTTTGCACCAAAATATGGGGAATTTCTGACTCTTTGCCCCAAAATAATAAAAATTTCTGCAATTTTGTACCAAAATAAAAAAAATTTCTGCCTTTTTTTTCCGCAAAAAAAATTTCCGCCTTTTTCCCTGAAATAAGTGAAATTTCTGCAATTTTGCCTCAAAATAAGGGAAATTTCTGCAATATTGCCCCAATGTAAAGGAAATTTCTGCAATTTTGCCCCAAAATAAGGGGAATTTCTGACTGTTTGCTCCCGAAAAAGGAGATTTTGTGTCTTTTTGCCCCAAAATAAGGAGAATTTCTGCCTTTTTGCCCGAAAATTATGAGAATTTCTGCAATTTTGCTTCAAAATACGAGGAATTTCTGCCTTTTAGCCCCAAAATAAAAAGAATTTCTGCATTTTACCTCAAAATAAGAATAATTTCTGCCTTTTGCCTCAAAATAAGGGGAATTTTCTGCCTTTTTGTTTCAAAATACAAAAAATTTCTTCAATTTTGTACCATAATAAAAGAAATTTCTGCTTTTTGCCCCAAAATAAAAGGAATTTCTGACTTTTTGCCCTGAAATAAATGAAATTCCTGCAATTATGCCCGAAAATAAGGGAAATATGTGCCTTTTTGCCCCCAAATGAGGGGAATTTCTGCCTTTTTGCCCCAAAATATGTGGAATTTTAGGATTTTACCTCAAAATAAGGGGAATTTCAGCCTTTTTGCCACAAAATAAGAAAAATTTCTGCAAGTCTGTAACAAAATAAAAGAAATTTCTATAATTTTGCCCCAAAATAAGGGAAATTTCTGATTTTTGCACCAAAATAAGGAGAATTTCTCTATTTTTGCCCCAAAATAAAGGGAATTTCTGCCTTTTTGCCCCAAAATTAGGGGAGTTTCTGCAATTTTGCTTCAAAATACGAAGAATTTCTGCCTTTTTACCCGAAATTAAGTGGATTTTCTGCCTTTTTGCCCCCAAATAAGGGAAATTTCTGCAATTTTATCCCAAAAGAAGGGAAATTTCTGCCTTATTGCCCCCAAATAAGGGGAATTTCTGCCATTTTGCCCTGAAATATGTGAAATTTCTGATATTTTAACCCAAAATAAGGTGAATTTCTGCCTTTTTGCCCCAAAATAATTGGAATTTCTGCCTTTTTGCCCCAAAATAAGAAAAATTTTTGCATTTTTTCTCTGAAATAAGTGAAATTTCTGCAATTTTGTCCTAAAATAAGGGAAATTTCTGCAATTTTTCCCCATAATAAGGGAAATTTCTGCAATTTTGCCTCAAAAGAAGGGGAATTTCTGTTTTTGCCCCCAAATAAGGGAAATTTCTGCAATTTTGCCCTAAAATAATGGGATTTTCTGCCTTTTTTGCCGAAAATAAGGGGAATTTCTGACATTTTGCCGTAAAATAAGTGAAATTTCTGCAGTTTTAACCCAAAATAAGGGAATTTCTGCCTTTTTGCCCAAAAATTAGAGGAATTTCTGCAATTTTGCTCCAAAATACGGGTAATTTCTGCCTTTTTGCCTGAAAATAAAGGGAATGTATACCTTTTTGCCATAAAAAAAGCAAATTTCTTCATTTTTGCCCCAAAATAAGGGGATTTTCCACCTTTTTGACTCAAAATAAGTGCAATTTCTGCCTTTTCCCCAAAATAAACGAAATTTCTGACTTTTTGCCCCAAAATAAGGGGAATTTCAGCCTTTTTACCTAAAAATAAGGGGAATTTCTGCCTTTTTGCCCCAAAATATGGGGAATTTCTGACTTTTTGCCCCAAAATAAGAAAAATTTCTGCAATTTTGTACCAAAATAAAAGAAATTTCTGCCTTTTTGCCCCCCAAAAAAAATTTCCGCCTTTTTTCCCTGACATAAGTGAAATTTCTGCAATTTTGCCCCAAAATAAGGGAAATTTCTGCAATTTTGCCCCAAAATAAGGGAAATTTCTGCAATTTTGCCCCAAAATAAGGGAAATTTCTGCAATTTTGCCCCAATGTAAAGGAAATTTCTGCAATTTTGCCCCAAAATAAGGGGAATTTCTGACTGTTTGCTCCCGATAAAGGAGATTTTCTGTATTTTTGCCCCAAAATAAGGGGAATTTCTGCCTTTTTGCCTGAAAATTATGAGAATTTCTGCAATTTTGCTTCAAAATACGGGGAATTTCTGCCTTTTAGCCCCAAAATAAAAAGAATTTCTGCATTTTACCTCAAAATAAGAATAATTTCTGCTTTTTGCCTCAAAATAAGGGGAATTTTCTGCCTTTTTGTTTCATAATAAGAAAAATTTCTTCAATTTTGTACCATAATAAAAGAAATTTCTGCTCTTTGCCCCAAAATAAAAGGAATTTCTGACTTTTTGCCCTGAAATAAATGAAATTTCTGCAATTTTGCCCGAAAATAAGGGAAATTTGTGCCTCTTTGCCCCAAAATAAGAAGAAGTTTTGCCTTTTGCCCCAAAATATGGGGAATTTCAGCATTTTACCTCAAAATAAGAATTTCAGCCTTTTTGCCCCAAAATAAGGGGAATTTCTTCCTTTTTGCCCCAAAATAAAGGATATTTCAGCCTTTTTACCTGAAAATAAGTGAAATTTCTGCTATTTTGCCCCAAATAAGGGAAATTTCTGCAATTTTGCCCCAAAATAAGGTAAATTCCTGCAATTTTGCCCCAAAATAAGTGGAATTTCTGAGTTTTGCCCCAAAATAAGGAGAATTTCTGTCTTTTTGCCCCAACATATAGGGAATTTCTGCCTTTTTGCCCAATAATTAGGGGAATTTCTTCATTTTTGCTCCAAAATAAGTGGAATTTCTGCCTTTTTGCCTTCAAAGAAGTGGAATTTCTGTATTTTCCCCCCAAAACAAAGGGAATTTCTGTCTTTTTTGCCCCAAAATAAGGAAAATTTCTGACTTATTACCCTGAAATAAGTGAAATGTCTGCAATTTTGCCCCAAAATAAGAAAAATTTCTGCCTTTTTGCCCCCAAATAAGGGGAATTTAAGCCTTTTTACCTCAAAATAAGGGGAATTTCTGCATTTTTGCCACAAAATATTAGGAAATTCTGCCTTTTTGCCCCAAAATAAGAAAAATTTCTGCCATTTTTACCTGAAATAAGTGAAATTTCTGCAATTTTGCCCCAAAATAAGGGAAATTTCTGCAATTTTGCCCCAAAATAAGGGAAATTTCTGGAATTTTGCCCCAAAATAAGTGGAATTTCTGAGTTTTGCCCCAAAATAAAGAGAATTTCTGCCTTTTTGCCCCACAATTAGGAGAATTTCTGCAATTTTGCTCCAAAATACGGGGAATTTCTGCCTTTTTGCCGAAAATAAGGGGAATGCATACCTTTTTGCCATAAAAAAGGGAAATTTCTTCATTTTTGCCCCAAATGAAGGGAAATTTCTGCCTTTTTGCCCTGAAATATGTGAAATTTCTGCAATTTTAGCCCAAAATAAGGTGAATTCCTGCCTTTTTGCCATCAAAATAATGGCAATTTCTGCCTTTTTGTCCCACAATTAGGGGATTTTCTGCAATTGTGCTCCAAAATACGGGGAATTTCTGATTTTTTGCTCGAAAATAAGGGGAATATATACCTTTTGCCACAAAAAAGGGAAATTTCTTCATTTTTGCCGCAAAATAAGAGGAATTTCTGCCTTCTTACCTCAAAATAAGTGAAATTTCTGCCTCTTTACACAAAAGTAAATGGAATTTCTGTCTTTTTGCCCCAACATAAAAGCAATTTTTGAATTTTGCCCTGAAATAAGTGAAATTTCTGCAATTTTGCCCCAAAATAAGGGAAATTTCTGGAATTTTGCCCCAAAATAAATGGAATTTCTGAGTTTTGCCCGAAAATAAGAAGAATTTCTGTCTTTTTGCCCCAACATATCGGGAATTTCTGCCTTTTTGCCCCACAATTACGGGAATTTCTGCAATTTTGCTCCAAAATACGGGGAATTTCTGCCTTTTTGCCTGAAATTAAGGGGATTTTCTGCCTTTTTGCCCCCAAACAAGGGAAATTTCTGCAATTTTAACCCAAAATATGAAGAATTTCTGCCTTTTTACCCCCAAATAAGGGGAATTTCTGCCTTTTTGCCCTGAAATATGTGAAATGTTTGAAATTTTACCCCAAAAGAAGGTGAATTTCTGTCTTTGTGCCCCAAAATAATGGAAATTTCTGCATTTTGCCCTAAAATAAAAAAAATTTTTGTTTTTTTCTCTGAAATAAATGAAATTTCTGCAATTTTGCCTTACAATAAAAGAAATTTCTGCAATTTTTCCCCATAATAAAGGAAATTTCTGCATTTTTTTCTAAAATAAGGGGAATTTCTGATTTTTGCCACAAATAAGGGGAATTTCTGCCTTTTTGCCTTAAAATAAAGAAAATTACTGCATGTTTTACCCCAAAATTAGGTGAATTTCTGCAATTTTGCTCCAAAATACGGGAATTTTCTCCCTTTTCGCCGAAAATGAAGTGAATTTCTGCCATTTTGCCGCGAAATAAGTGAAATTTCTGCAGTTTTACCCCAAAATAAGGGGAAGTTCTGCGTTTTTGCCCCAAAATTAGAGGAATTTCTGCAATTTTGCTCCAAAATACAGGGAATTTCTGCCTTTTTGCCCGAAAATAAAAAGAATGCATACCTTTTGCCATAAAAAAGGGAAATTTCTTCATTTTTACTCCAAAATAAGGGGATTTTCCGCCTTTTTGACTCAAAATAAGTGCAATTTCTGACTTTCCCCCAAAAATAAACGGAATTTCTGACTTTTTGCCCTGAAATAAGTTAAATTTCTAAAATTTTTCCCCAAATATAAGGGAAATATCTGCTTTTTGCCCCAAAATACTGGGAATTTCTGCCTTTTTGCCTCCAAAAAAGGGGAATTTCAGCCTTTTTACCTCAAAACAAGGGGAATTTCTTCATTTTTACCCCAAAATAATTGGATTTTCTGCCTTTTTGACTCAAAATAAGTGAAATTTCTGCAATTTTTGCCCAAAATAAGGGAAATGTCTGCTTTTTGCCACAAAATAAGGGAAATTTCAGCATTTTTACCTCAAAATAAGGGGAATTTCTGCATTTTTGCCCCAAAATATGGGAAATTTCTGCCTTTTTGCCAAAAATAAAAAAAATTTCTGCAATTTTGTACCAAAATAAAAGAAATTTCTGTCTTTTTTTCCCTGAAATAAGTGAAATTTCTGCAATTTTGCCCCAAAATAAGTGAAATTTCTGCAATTTTGCCCCAAAATAAGGGAAATTTTTGGAATTTTGCCCCAAAATAAGTGGAATTTCTGAGTTTTGCCCCAAAATAAGTAGAATTTCTGTCTTTTTGCCCCAACACATAGGGAATTTCTGCCTTTTTGCCCCACAATTTGGGGAATTTCTGCAATTTTGCTCAAAAATACGGGGAATTTCTGTCTTTTTGCCCGAAAATAAGAAGAATGCATACCTTTTTGCCATAAAAAAGGGAAATTTCTTCATTTTCGCTCCAAAATAAGGGGAATTTCTGCTTTTTTGCCTCTAAATAAGTGGAATTTCTGTCTTTTTCCCCCAAAACATAGAGAATTTGTGTCTTTTTTGCCCCAAAATAAGGAAAATTTCTGACTTATTACCCTGAAATAAATGAAATATCTGCAATTTTGCCCCAAAATAAGGGAAATTTCTGCTTTTTGCAAACAAATAAGGGGAATTTTAGACTTTTTACCTCAAAATAAGGGGATTTTCTGCATTTTTGCCCCAAAATATGAGAAATTTCTGCCTTTTTGCCCCAAATTAAGAAAATTACTGCTTTTTTTTCTGAAATAAGTGAAATTTCTGCAATTTTGCGTCAAAATAAGTGAAATTTCTGAGTTTTGCTCTAAAATAAGGAGAATTTCTGTCTTTTTGCCCTAACATATAGGGAATTTCTGCCTTTTTGTCCCACAATTAGGGGAATTTCTGCAATTTTGCTCCAAAATACGGGGAATTTCTGCTTTTTAGCCTGAAAATAAGAAGAATGCATACCTTTTGCCACAAAAAAAGGAAATTTCTTCATTTTTGCTCCAAAATAAGGGGAATTTCTGCTTTTTTGCTTCTAAATAAGTGGAATTTCTGACTTTTTCCCCCAAAACAAAAGGAATTTCTGTCTTTTTTGCCCCAAATAAGGAAAATTTCTGACTTATTACCCTGAAATAAGTGAAATTTCTTCATTTTTGCTCCAAAATAAGGGAAATTTCTGCTTTTTGCCCCCAAATAAGGGGAATTTCTGCCTTTTTACCTCAAAATAAGGGAAATTTTTGCAATTTTACCACAAAATATTTGGAATCTCTGCATTTTGGCCCCAAAATGAGGAAAATTTCTGCCTTTTTACCATGAAATAAGTGAAATTTCTGCAATTTTGCCCCAAAATAAGTGAAATTTCGGCAATTTTGCCACAAAATAAGAGAAATTTCTGGAATTTTGCCCCAAAATAAGTGGAATTTCTGAGTTTTGCCCCAAAATAAGGAGAATTTCTGTCTTTTTGCCCTAACATATAGGGAATTTCTGCATTTTGCCCCACAATTAGGGGAATTTCTGCAATTTTGCTCCAAAATACGGGTAATTTCAGCTTTTTAGCCCAAAAATAAGTGGAATGTATACATTTTGCCACAAAAAAGGGAAATTTCTTCATTTTTACTTCAAAATAAAAGGAATTTCTGCTTTTTTGCCTCTAAAAAAGTGGAATTTCTGTCTTTTTCCCCCAAAACAAAGGGAATTTCTGTGTTTTTTACCCCAAAATAAGGAAAATTTCTGACTTATTACCCTGAAATAAGTGAAATTTATGCAATTTTGCCTCAAAATAAGTGAAATTTCTGCAATTTTGGCCCAAAATAAGGGAAATTTTTGGAATTTTGCCCCAAAGTAAGTGGAATTTCTGAGTTTTGCCCCAAAATAAGGAGATTTTCTGTTTTTTTGCTCCAACATATAGGGAATTTCTGCCTTTTTGCCCCAACATATAGGCAATTTCTGCCTTTTTGCCCCACAATTAGGGGAATTTCTGCAATTTTGCTCCAAAATATGGGGAATTTCTGCTTTTTAGCCTGAAAATAAGGGGAATGTATACTTTTTGCCACAAAAAAAAAGAAATTTCTTCATTTTTACTCCAAAATAAAATGAATTTTTGCTTTTTTGCCGCTAAAAAAGTGGAATTTCTGCCTTTTTCCCTCAAAACAAAAAGAATTTCTGTCTTTTTTGCCCCAAAATAAAGAAAATTTCTGACTTAATACACTGAAATAAGTGAAATTTCTGCAATTTTGCCTCAAAATAAGGGAAATTTCTGCCTTTTTGCCCCCAAATAATGGGAATTTCAGCCTTTTTACCTCAAAATAAGAGAAATTTCTTCATTTTTGCCCCAAAATATGGGAGATTTCTGCCTTTTTGCCCCAAAATAAGAAAAATTTCTGCAATTTTGTACCAAAATAAAAGAAATTTCCGCCTTTTTGCACCAAAATAAGAAAATTTCTGCTTTTTTTTCTGAAATAAGTGAAATTTCTGCAATTTTGCCCCAAAATAAGTGAAATTTCTGCAATTTTGCCCCAAAATAAGGGAAATTTCTGGAATTTTGCCCCAATATCAGTGGAATTTCTGAGTTTTGACCCAAAATAAGGAGAATTTGTTTCTTTTTGCCCCAACATATAGGGAATTTCTGCCTTTTTGCCCTACAATTAGGGGAATTTCTGCAATTTTGCTCCAAAATACTGGGAATTTCTGCCTTTTTGCCCGAAAATAAGAAGAATGCATACATTTTTGCCATAAAAAAAGGAAATTGCTTCATTTTTGCTCCAAAATAAGAGGAATTTCTGCTTTTTTGCCTCTAAATAAGTGGAATTTCTATCTTTTTCACCCCAAAACAAAGGAAATTTCTGTCTTTTTGGCCCCAAAATAAGGAAAATTTCTGCCTTTTTTCCCTGAAATAAGTGAAATTTCTGCAATTTTGCACCAAAATAAGTGAAATTTCTGCAATTTTGCCCCAATATAAGGGAAATTTCTGGAATTTTGCCCCAAAATAAGTGGAATTTCTTAGTTTAGCCCCAAAATAAAAAGAATTTCTGTCTTTTTGCCCTAACATATCGGAAATTTCTGCCTTTTTGCCCCACAATTAGGGGAATTTCTGCAATTTTGCTCCAAAATACGGGGAATTTCTGCTTTTTAGCCTGAAAATAAGTGGAATGTATATCTTTTGCCACAAAAAAAGAAATTTCTTCATTTTTACTCCAAAATAAAATGAATTTCTGCTTTTTTGCCGCTAAAAAAGTTGAATTTCTGTCTTTTTCCTCCAAAACAAAGGGAATTTCTGTCGTTTTTGCCCCAAAATAAGGAAAATTTCTGACTTATTACCCTGAAATAAGTGAAATTTCTGCAATTTTGCCCCAAAATAAGGGAAATTTCTGCCTTTTTGCCCCCAAATAAGGGGAATTTCAGCCTTTTTACCTCAAAATAAGAGAAATTTCTGCATTTTTGCCCCAAAATATGGGAGATTTCTGCCTTTTTGCCCCAAAATAAGAAAAATTTCTGCAATTTTGTACCAAAATAAAAGAAATTTCCGCCTTTTTGCACCAAAATAAGAAAATTTCTGCTTTTTTTCTGAAATAAGTGAAATTTCTGCAATTTTGCCCAAAAATAAGTGAAATTTCTACAATTTTGCCCCAAAATAAGGGAAATTTCTGGAATTTTGCCCCAATATCATTAGAATTTCTGAGTTTTGACCCAAAATAAGGAGAATTTGTTTCTTTTTGCCCCAACATATAGGGAATTTCTGCCTTCTTGCCCCACAATTAGGGGAATTTCTGCAATTTTGCTCCAAAATAAGAGGAATTTCTGCTTTTTTGCCTCTAAATAAGTGGAATTTCTGTCTTTTCCCCCCCAAAACAAAGGGAATTTCTGTCTTTTTGGCCCCAAAATAAGGAAAATTTCTGACTTATTACCCTGAAATAAGTGAAATTTCTGCAATTTTGCCCCAAAATAAGTGAAATTTCTGCAATTTTGCCCCAAAATAAGGGAAATTTCTGGAATTTTGCCCCAAAATAAGTAGAATTTCTGAGTTTTGCCCCAAAATAAGGAGAATTTCTGTCTTTTTGCCCTAACATATAGGGAATTTCTGCCTCTTTGCCCCACAATTAGGGGAATTTCTGCAATATTGCTCCAAAATACGGGTAATTTCTGCTTTTTAGCCCAAAAATAAGTGGAATGCATACCTTTTGCCACAAAAAAGGGAAATTTCTTCATTTTTACTCCAAAATAAAAGGAATTTCTGCTTTTTTGCCTCTAATAAAGTGGAATTTCTGTCTTTTTCTCCCAAAACAAAGGGAATTTCTGTCTTTTTTGCCCCAAAATAAAGAAAATTTCTGACTTATTACCCTGAAATAAGTGAAATTTCTGCAATTTTGCCCCAAAAAATAAGGGAAATTTCTGCCTTTTTGCCCCCAAATAAGGGAAATTTCAGCTTTTTTACCTCAAAATAAGGGGAATTTCGGCATTTTTGCCACAAAATATTAGGAAATTTTTCCTTTTTGCCCCAAAATAAGAAAAATTTCTGCCTTTTTTCCCTGAAATAAGTGAAATTTCTGCAATTTTAAACCAAAATAAGTGAAATTTCTGCAATTTTGCTTGAAAATAAGAAAAATTTCTAGAATTTTGCCCCAAAATAAGTTGAATTTCTGAGTTTTGCCCCAAAATAAGGAAAATTTCTGTCTTTTTGCCCCAACATATAGGGAATTTCTGCCTTTTTTCCCTAAAATTAGGGGAATTTTTTCAATTTTGCTCGAAAATACGGGGAATTTCTGCCTTTTTGCCCGAAAATAAGAAGAATGCATACCTTTTTGCCATAAAAAAGGGAAATTTCTACATTTTTACTCCAAAATAAAAGTTATTTCTGCTTTTTTGCCTCTAAAAAAGTGGAATTTCTGTCTTTTCCCCCCAAACAAAGGGAATTTCTGTTTTTTTTGCCCCAAAATAACGAAAATTTCTGACTTATTACTCTGAAATAAGTGAAATTTCTGCAATTTTGCCCCAAAATAAGAGAAATTCTTCTTTTTTGCCCCCAAATAAGGGGAATTTCAGCCTTTTTACCTCAAAATAAAAAAAATTTCTGCATTTTTGCCCCAAAATATGAGAAATTTATGCCTTTTTGCCCAAAAATAAGAAAAATTTCTGCAATTTTGTAACAAAATAAAAGAAATTTATGCCTTTATGCACCAAAATAAGAAAATTCTGCTTTTTTTCTGAAATAAGTGAAATTTATGTAATTTTGCCTGAAAATAAGTGAAATTTCTGCAATTTTGCCCCAAAATAAGGGAAATTTCTGGAATTTTGCCCCAAAATAAGTGGAATTTCTGAGTTTTGCCCCAAAATAAGGAGAATTTCTGTCTTTTTGCCCCAACATATAGGGAATTTCCACCTTCTTGCCCCACAATTAGGGGAATTTCTGCAATTTTGCTCCAAAATACGGGGAATTTCTGCCTTTTAGCCCGAAAATAAAGGGAATGTATACCTTTTGCCACAAAAAAAAGAAATTTCTTCATTTTTACTCCAAAATAAAAGGAATTTCTGCTTTTTTGCCTCTAAAAAAGTGGAATTACTGTCTTTTTCCCCCAGAACATAGGGAATTTCTGTCTTTTTTGCCCCAAAATAAGGAAAATTTCTGACTTATTACCCTGAAAAAAGTGAAATTTCTGCAATTTTGCCCCAAAATAAGTGAAATTTCTGCAATTTTGCCCCAAAATAAGGGAAATTTCTGCAATTTTGCCCCAAAATAAGTGGAATTTCTGAGTTTTTCCCCAAAATAAGGAGAATTTCTGTATTTTGCCCCAACATATAGGGAATTTCTGCCTTTTTGCCCCACAATTAGGGGAATTTCTGCAATTTTGCTCTAAAATAGGGGGAATTTCTGCCTTTTTGCCCGAAAATAAGAAGAATGCATACCTTTTTGCCATAAAAAAGGGAAATTTCTTCAGTTTTGCTCCAAAATAAGGGGAATTTCTGCTTTTTTGCCTCTAAATAAGTGGAATTTCTGTCTTTATCCCCAAAAACAAAGGGAATTTCTGTCTTTTTTGCCCCAAAATAAGGAAAATTTCTGACTTATTACCCTGAAATAAGTGAAATTTCTGCAATTTTGCTCGAAAATAAGGGAAATTTCTGCCTTTTTCCCCCCAAATAAGGGGAATTTAAGCCTTGTTACCTCAAAATAAGAGGAATTGCTGCATTTTTGCCCCAAAATATGGGAGATTTCTGCCTTTTTCTTCCAAAATAAGAATAATTTATGCAATTTTGTACCAAAATAAAAGAAATTTCTGCCTTTTTGCACCAAAATAAGAAAATTTCTGCTTTTTTTCTGAAATAAGTGAAATTTCTGCTATTTTGCTCCAAAATAAGTGAAATTTCTGCAATTTTGCCCCAAAATAAGGGAAATTTCTGGAATTTTGCCCTAAAATAAGTGGAATTTCTGAGTTTTGCCCCAAAATAAGGAGAATTTCTGTCTTTTTGCCCTAACATATAGGGAATTTCTGCCTTTTTGCCCCACAATTAGGGGAATTTCTGCAATTTTGCTCCAAAATACTGGGAATTTCTGCCTTTTTGCCCGAAAATAAGAAGAATGCATACCTTTTTGCCATAAAAAAGGGAAATTTCTTCAGTTTTGCCCCAAAATAAGGGAAATTTCTGCAATTTTGCCCCAATGTAAAGGAAATTTCTGCAATTTTGCCCCAAAATAAGGGGAATTTCTGACTGTTTGCTCCCGAAAAAGGAGATTTTCTGTCTTTTTGCCCCAAAATAAGGAGAATTTCTGCCTTTTTGCCCGAAAATTATGAGAATTTCTGCAATTTTGCTTCAAAATACAGGGAATTTCTGTTTTTTAGCCCCAAAATAAAGGGAATTTCTGCATTTTACCTCAAATTGAGAATAATTTCTGCCTTTTGCCTCAAAATAAGGGGAATTTTCTGCCTTTTTATTTCAAAATAAGAAAAATTTCTTCAATTTTGTACCATAATAAAAGAAATTTCTGCTCTTTGCCCCAAAATAAAAGAAATTTCTGACTTTTTGCCCTGAAATAAATGAAATTTCTGCAATTTTGCCCGAAAATAAGGGAAATTTGTGTCTCTTTGCCCCAAAATAAAAAGAAGTTTTGCCTTTTGCCCCAAAATATGGGGAATTTCAGCATTTTACCTCAAAATAAGAATTTCAGCCTTTTTGCCCCAAAATAAGGAAAATTTCTGCAATTTTGCCCCAAAATAAGGGGAATTTCTTCCTTTTTGCCCCAAAATAAAGGATATTTCAGCCTTTTTTCCTGAAAATAAGTGAAATTTCTGCAATTTTGCCCCAAATAAGGGAAATTTCTGCAATTTTGCCTCAAAATAAGGTAAATTCCTGCAATTTTGCCCCAAAATAAGTGGAATTTCTGAGTTTTGTCCCAAAATAAGAAGAATTTCTGTCTTTTTGCCCCAACATATAGGGAATTTCTGCCTTTTTGCCCAACAATTAGGGGAATTTCTTCATTTTTGCTTCAAAATAAGGGGAATTTCTGCCTTTTTGCCTCTAAAGAAGTGGAATTTCTGTATTTTCCTTCCAAAACAAAGGGAATTTCTGTGTTTTTTGCCCCAAAATAAGGAAAATTTCTGACTTATTACCCTGAAATAAGTGAAATGTTTGCAATTTTGCCCCAAAATAAGGGAAATTTCTGCCTTTTTGCCCCCAAATAAGGGGAATTTCAGCCTTTTTACCTCAAAATAAGGGGAATTTCTGCATTTTTGCCACAAAATATTAGGAATTTCTGCCTTTTTGCCCCAAAATAAGAAAAATTTCTGCCATTTTTACCTGAAATAAGTGAAATTTCTGCAATTTTGCCCCCAAATAAGTAAAATTTCTGCAATTTTGCCCCAAAATAAGGGAAATTTCTGGAATTTTGCCCCAAAATAAGTGGAATTTCTGAGTTTTGCCCCAAAATAAGGAGAATTTCTGTCTTTTTGCCCCAACATATAGGGAATTTCTGCCTCTTTGCCCCACAATTAGGGGATTTTCTGCAATCTTGCTCCTAAATACGTGGAATTTCTGCTTTTTTGCCCGAAAATAAGGGGAATGTATACCTTTTGCCACAAAAAAGGGAAATTTCTTCATTTTTGCCCCAAAATAAGAGGAATTTCTGCCTTCTTACCTCAAAATAAGTGAAATTTCTGCCTTTTTACCCAAAAATAAACGGAATTTCAGACTTTTAGCCCCAAAATAAAAGGAATTTTTGAATTTTGCCCTGAAATAAGTGAAATTTCTGCAATTTTGCCCCAAAATAAGGGAAATTTCTGCCTTTTTGCCCCCAAATAAGAAGAATTTCAGCCTTTTTACCTCAAAATAAAGGGAATTTCTGCATTTTTGCCACAAAATATTAGGAATTTCTGCCTTTTTGCCCCAAAATAAGAAAAATTTCTGCTTTTTTTTTGTCTGAAATAAGTGAAATTTCTGCAATTTTGCCCCAAAATAAGTGAAATTTCTGCAAATTTGCCCCAAAATAAGGGAAATTTCTGGAATTTTGCCCCAAAATAAGTGGAATTTCTGAGTTTTGCCCCAAAATAAGGAGAATTTCTGTCTTTTTGCCCCAACATATAGGGAATTTCTGCCTTTTTGCCCCACAATTAGGGGATTTTCTGCAATTGTGCTCCAAAAAACGGGATATTTCTGCTTTTTTGCCCGAAAATAAGGAGAATATATACCTTTTGCCACAAAAAAAGGGAAATTTCTTCATTTTTGCCCCAAAATAAGGGAAATTTCTGCCTTTTTGCCCCCAAATAAGGGAAATTTCAGCCTTATTACCTCAAAATAAGAGGAATTTCTGCATTTTTGCCTCAAAATATGGGGGATTTCTGCCTTTTTGCCCCAAAATAAGAAAAATTTCTGCAATTTTGTACCAAAATAAAAGAAATTTCTGCCTTTTTGCACCAAAATAGAAAAATTTCTGAATTTTTTTCTGAAATAAGTTAAATTTCTGCAATTTTGCCCCAAAATAAGTGAAATTTCTGCAATTTTGCCCTAAAATAAGGGAAATTTCTGGAATTTTGCACCAAAATAAGTGGAATTTCTGAGTTTTGCCCCAAAATAAGGAGAATTTCTGTCTTTTTGCCCCAACATATAGGGAATTTCTGCCTTTTTGCCCCACAATTAGGGGAATTTCTGTCTTTTTTGCCCCAAAATAAGGAAAATTTCTGACTTATTACCCTGAAATAAGTGAAATGTCTGCAATTTTGCCCCAAAATAAGAAAAATTTCTGCCTTTTTGCACCCAAATAAGGGGAATTTCAGCCTTTTTACCTCAAAATAAGGGGAATTTCTGCATTTTTGCCACAAAATATTAGGAATTTCTGCCATTTTGCCCCAAAATAAGAAAAATTTCTGCCTTTTTACCATGAAATAAGTGAAATTTCTGCAATTTTGCCCCAAAATAAGTGAAATTTCTGCAATTTTGCCCCAAAATAAGAGAAATTTCTGGAATTTTGCCCCAAAATAAGTGGAAATTCTGAGTTTTGTCCCAAAATAAGGAGAATTTTTGTCTTTTTGCCCCAACATATAGGGAATTTCTGCCTATTTGCCCCACAATTTGGGGATTTTCTGCAATTGTGCTCCAAAATACGGGGAATTTCTGCCTTTTTGCCCGAAAATAAGGGGAATGTATACCTTTTGCCACAAAAAAGGGAAATTTCTTCATTTTTGCCGGAAAATAAGAGGAATTTCTGCCTTTTTGCCACAAAAGAAAGGGAATTTCTGCCTTTTTGCCTCAAAATAAGGGGAATTTCAGCATTTTCCCCAAAATAAAGAAAATTTCTGCAATTTTGTACCAAAATAAAAGAAATTTCTGCCTTTTTCCCCAAAATAAGAGAAATTTCTGTGCTTTTTCTCTGAAATAAGTGAAATTTCTGCAATTTTGCCCCAAAATAAGGGGAATTTCTGCAATTTTGCCCCAATGTAAAGGAAATTTCTGCAATTTTGCCCCAAAATAAGGGGAATTTCTGCTTTTTTGACTCTAAATAAATGGAATTTCTGTCTTTTTCCCCCCATACAAATGGAATTTCTCTATTTTTTGCCCCAAAATAAGGAAAATTTCTGATTTATTACCCTGAAATAAGTGAAATTTCTGCAATTTTGCCCCAGTATAAGAGAAATTTCTGCATTTTTGCCCTCAAATAAGGGGAATTTCAGCCTTTTTACCTCAAAATAAGGGAAATTTCTGCATTTTTGCCACAAAATATTAGGAATTTCTGCCTTTTTGCTCCCAAAAATGGAAAATTTCGGCCTTTTTTCCCTGAAAAAAGTGAAATTTCTCCAATTTTGCCCCTAAATAAGTAAAATTTCTGCAATTTTGCCAGAAAATAAGGGAAATTTTGGGAATTTTGCACCAAAAGAAATGGAATTTCTGAATTTTGCCCCAAAATAAGGAGAATTTCTGTCTTATTGCCCCAACATATAGGGAATTTCTGCCTTTTTGCCCCAAAATTAGGGGAAGTTCTGCAATTTTGCTCCAAAAAACGGGGAATTTCTGCCTTTTTGACCGAAAACAAGAAGAATGCATACCTTTTTGCCATAAAAAAGGAAAATTTCTTAATTTTTGCTCCAAAATAAGCGGAATTTCTGCTTTTTTGCCTCTAAATAAGTGGAATTTCTGTTTTTTTTGCCGCAAAATAAGGAAAATTTCTGACTTATTACTCTGAAATAAGTAAAATTTCTGCAATTTTGCCCCAAAATAAGAAATTCTTTTTTTTTGCCCCCAAATAAGGGGAATTTCAGCCTTTTTACCTCAAAATAAGGGGAATTTCTGCATTTTTGCCACAAAATATTTGGAATTTCTGCATTTTTGCCCCAAAATAAGGATAATTTCTGCCTTTTTACCATGAAATAAGTGAAATTTCTGCAATTTTGCCACAAAATAAGTGAAATTTCTGCAATTTTGCCCCAAAATAAGGGAAATTTCTGGAATTTTGCTCCCAAAATAAGTGGAATTTCTGAGTTTTGCCCCAAAATAAGGAGAATTTCTGTCTTTTTGCCCCAACATATAGGGAATTTCTGCCTTTTTGCCCCACAATTAGGGAAATTTCTGCAATTTTGCTCCAAAATACGGGTAATTTCTGCTTTTTAGCCCAAAAATAAGTGGAATGTATACCTTTGGCCACAAAAAAGGGAAATTTCTTCATTTTTACTCCAAAATAATAGGAATTTCTGCTTTTTTGCCTCTAAAAAAGTGGAATTTCTGTCTTTTTCCCCCAAAACAAAGGGAATTTCTGTCTTTTTTGCCCCAAAATAATGAAAATTTCTGACTTATTACAATGAAATAAGTGAAATTTCTGCAATTTTGCCCCAAAATAAGTAAAATTTCTGCAATTTTGCCCCAAAATAAGGGAAATTTCTGGAATTTTGCCGCAAAATAAGTGGAATTTCTGAGTTTTGCCCCAAAATAAGGAGAATTTCTGTCTTTTTGCCCCAACATATAGGGAATTTCTGCCTTTTGCCCCACAATTAGGGGAATTTCTGCAATTTTGCTCCAAAATACGGGTAATTTCTGCTTTTTAGCCCAAAAATAAGTGGAATGTATACATTTTGCCACAAAAAAGGGAAATTTCTTCATTTTTACTCCAAAATAAAAGGAATTTCTGCTTTTTTGCCTCTAAAAAAGTGGAATTTCTGTCTTTTTCTCCCAAAACAAAGGGAATTTCTGTGTTTTTTGCCCCAAAATAAGGAAAATTTCTGACTTATTACCCTGAAATAAGTGAAATTTCTGCAATTTTGCCTCAAAATAAGTGAAATTTCTGCAATTTTGGCCCAAAATAAGGGAAATTTTTGGAATTTTGCCCCAAAGTAAGTGGAATTTCTGAGTTTTGCCCCAAAATTAGGAGAATTTCTGTCTTTTTGCCCCAACATATAGGCAATTTCTGCCTTTTTGCCCCACAATTAGGGGAATTTCTGCAATTTTGCTCCAAAATACGGGGAATTTCTGCTTTTTAGCCTGAAAATAAGGGGAATGTATACTTTTTGCCACAAAAAAAGAAATTTCTTCATTTTTACTCCAAAATAAAATGAATTTTTGCTTTTTTGCCGCTAAAAAAGTGGAATTTCTGCCTTTTTCTCTCAAAACAAAAAGAATTTCTGTCTTTTTTGCCCCCAAAAAAAGAAAATTTCTGACTTATTACACTGAAATAAGTGAAATTTCTGCAATTTTGCCCCAAAATAAGGGAAATTTCTGCCTTTTTGCCCTCATATAAAGGGAATTTCATAATTTTTACCACAAAATAAGGGGAATTTCTGCATTTTTGCAACAAAATATTAGGAATTTCTGCCTTTTTGACCCAAAATAAGAAAAATTTCTGCAATTTTGTACCAAAATAAAAGAAATTTCTGCCTTTTTGCACCAAAATAAGAAAATTCTGCTTTTTTTCTGAAGTAAGTGAAATTTCTGCAATTTTGCCTGAAAATAAGTGAAATTTCTGCAATTTTGCCCCAAAATAAGGGAAATTTCTGGAATTTTGCCCGCAAAATAAGTGGAATTTCTGAGTTTGCCCCCAAATTAAGAAGAATTTCTGTCTTTTTGCCCCAACATATAGGAAAGTTCTGCATTTTTGCCCCACAATTAGGGGAATTTCTGCAATTTTGCTCCAAAATACAGGGAATTTCTGCCTTTTTGCCCGAAAATAAGAAGAATGCATACCTTTTTGCAATTAAAAAGGGAAATTTCTTCATTTTTGCTCCAAAATAAGGGGAATATCTGCTTTTTTGCCTCTAAATAAGTGGAATTTCTCTCTTTTTCCCCCAAAACAAAGGGAATTTCTGTCATTTTGGCCCCAAAATAAGGAAAATTTCTGACTTATAACCCTGAAATAAGTGAAATTTCTTCAATTTTGCACCAAAATAAGGGAAATTTCTGCCTTTTTGCCCCCAATTAACAGGAATTTCAGCCTTTTTACCTCAAAATAAGGGGAATTTCTGTATTTTTGCCACAAAATATTAGGAATTTCTGCATTTTTGCCCCAAAATAAGGAAAATTTTTGTCTTTTTTCCCTGAAATTAGTGAAATCTCTGCAATTTTGCCCCTAAATAAGGGAAATTTCTGCAATTTTGCCCCAAAATAAGGGAAATTTCTGGAATTTTGCCCCAAAATGAGAATTTCTGTCTTTTTGCCCCAACATATAGGGAATTTGTGCCTTTTTGCCCCACAATTAGGGGAATTTCTGCAATTTTGCTCAATTTTCGAGGAATTTCTGCTTTTTAGCCCGAAAATTAGGGGAATGTATACCTTTTGCCACAAAAAAAGGAAATTTCTTCATTTTTACTCCAAAATAAAAAGAATTTCTGCTTTTTTGCCTCTAAAAAAGTGGAATTTCTGTCTTTATCCCCAAAAACAAAGGGAATTTCTGTCTTTTTTGCCCCAAAATAAGGAAAATTTCTGACTTATTACCCTGAAATAAGTGAAATTTCTGCAATTTTGCTCGAAAATAAGGGAAATTTCTGCCTTTTTCCCCCCAAATAAGGCGAATTTAAGCCTTGTTACCTCAAAATAAGAGGAATTGCTGCATTTTTGCCCCAAAATATGGGAGATTTCTGCCTTTTTCTTCCAAAATAAGAATAATTTATGCAATTTTGTACCAAAATAAAAGAAATTTCTGCCTTTTTGCACCAAAATAAGAAAATTTCTGCTTTTTTTCTGAAATAAGTGAAATTTCTGCAATTTTGCTCCAAAATAAGTGAAATTTCTGCAATTTTGCCCCAAAATAAGGGAAATTTCTGGAATTTTGCCCTAAAATAAGTGGAATTTCTGAGTTTTGCCCCAAAATAAGGAGAATTTCGGTCTTTTTGCCCTAACATACAGGGAATTTCTGACTTTTTGCCCCACAATTAGGGGAATTTCTGCAATTTTGCTCCAAAATATGGGGAATTTCTGCTTTTTAGCCTGAAAATAAGGGGAATATATATTTTTTGCCACAAAAAAAAGAAATATCTTCATTTTTACTCCAAAATAAAAGGAATTTCTGCTTTTTTGCCTCTAAAAAAGTGGAATTTCTGTCTTTTTCCTCCAAAACAAAGGGAATTTCTGTCTTTTTTGCCCCAAAATCAGGAAAATTTCTGACTTATTACTCTGAAATAAGTGAAATTTCTGCAATTTTGCCCCAAAATAATGGAAATTTCTGTCTTTTTGCCCACAAATAAGGGGAATCTTAGCTTTTTTACCACAAAAAAAGGAATTTCTGCATTTTTGCCCCAAAATATGGGAGATTTCTGCCTTTTTGCCCAAAATAAACAAATTTCTACAATTTTGTACCAAAATAAAAGAAATTTCTGTCTTTTTGCACCAAAATAAGAAAATTTCTGCTTTTTCTCTGAAATAAGTGAAATTTCTGCAATTTTGCCCCAAAATAACTGAAATTTCTGCAATTTTGCCACAAAATAAGGGAAATTTCTGGAATTTTGCCCCAAAATAAGTGGAATTTCTGATTTTTGCCCAAAAATAAGGAGAATTTCTGTCTTTTTGCCCTAACATATAGGGAATTTCTGCCTTTTTGCCCCACAATTAGGGGAATTTCTGCAATTTTGCTCCAAAATACAGGGAATTTCTGCCTTTTTGCCCGAAAATAAGAAGAATGCATACCTTTTTGCAATTAAAAAGGGAAATTTCTTCATTTTTGCTCCAAAATAAGGGGAATATCTGCTTTTTTGCCTCTAAATAAGTGGAATTTCTCTCTTTTTCCCCCAAAACAAAGGGAATTTCTGTCATTTTGGCCCCAAAATAAGGAAAATTTCTGACTTATAACCCTGAAATAAGTGAAATTTCTTCAATTTTGCACCAAAATAAGGGAAATTTCTGCCTTTTTGCCCCCAATTAACAGGAATTTCAGCCTTTTTACCTCAAAATAAGGGGAATTTCTGTATTTTTGCCACAAAATATTAGGAATTTCTGCCTTTTTGCCCCAAAATAAGGAAAATTTTTGTCTTTTTTCCCTGAAATTAGTGAAATCTCTGCAATTTTGCCCCTAAATAAGGGAAATTTCTGGAATTTTGACCCAAAATAAGTGGAATTTCTGAGTTTTGCCCCAAAATGAGAATTTCTGTCTTTTTGCCCCAACATATAGGGAATTTGTGCCTTTTTGCCCCACAATTAGGGGAATTTCTGCAATTTTGCTCAATTTTCGAGGAATTTCTGCTTTTTAGCCCGAAAATTAGGGGAATGTATACCTTTTGCCACAAAAAAAGGAAATTTCTTCATTTTTACTCCAAAATAAAAAGAATTTCTGCTTTTTTGCCTCTAAAAAAGTGGAATTTCTGTCTTTATCCCCAAAAACAAAGGGAATTTCTGTCTTTTTTGCCCCAAAATAAGGAAAATTTCTGACTTATTACCCTGAAATAAGTGAAATTTCTGCAATTTTGCTCGAAAATAAGGGAAATTTCTGCCTTTTTCCCCCCAAATAAGGCGAATTTAAGCCTTGTTACCTCAAAATAAGAGGAATTGCTGCATTTTTGCCCCAAAATATGGGAGATTTCTGCCTTTTTCTTCCAAAATAAGAATAATTTATGCAATTTTGTACCAAAATAAAAGAAATTTCTGCCTTTTTGCACCAAAATAAGAAAATTTCTGCTTTTTTTCTGAAATAAGTGAAATTTCTGCAATTTTGCTCCAAAATAAGTGAAATTTCTGCAATTTTGCCCCAAAATAAGGGAAATTTCTGGAATTTTGCCCTAAAATAAGTGGAATTTCTGAGTTTTGCCCCAAAATAAGGAGAATTTCGGTCTTTTTGCCCTAACATACAGGGAATTTCTGACTTTTTGCCCCACAATTAGGGGAATTTCTGCAATTTTGCTCCAAAATATGGGGAATTTCTGCTTTTTAGCCTGAAAATAAGGGGAATATATATTTTTTGCCACAAAAAAAAGAAATATCTTCATTTTTACTCCAAAATAAAAGGAATTTCTGCTTTTTTGCCTCTAAAAAAGTGGAATTTCTGTCTTTTTCCTCCAAAACAAAGGGAATTTCTGTATTTTTTGCCCCAAAATCAGGAAAATTTCTGACTTATTACTCTGAAATAAGTGAAATTTCTGCAATTTTGCCCCAAAATAATGGAAATTTCTGTCTTTTTGCCCACAAATAAGGGGAATCTTAGCTTTTTTACCACAAAAAAAGGAATTTCTGCATTTTTGCCCCAAAATATGGGAGATTTCTGCCTTTTTGCCCAAAATAAAAAAATTTCTGCAATTTTGTACCAAAATAAAAGAAATTTCTGTCTTTTTGCACCAAAATAAGAAAATTTCTGCTTTTTCTCTGAAATAAGTGAAATTTCTGCAATTTTGCCCCAAAATAACTGAAATTTCTGCAATTTTGCCACAAAATAAGGGAAATTTCTGGAATTTTGCCCCAAAATAAGTGGAATTTCTGATTTTTGCCCAAAAATAAGGAGAATTTCTGTCTTTTTGCCCTAACATATAGGGAATTTCTGCCTTTTTGCCCCACAATTAGGGGAATTTCTGCAATTTTGCTCCAAAATACAGGGAACTTCTGCCTTTTTCCCCAAAATAAGAATGCATAACTTTTTGCCATAAAAAACGAAAATTTCTTCATTTTTGCTCCAAAATAAGGGGAATTTCTGCTTTTTGGCCTCTAAATAAGTGGGATTTCTGTCTTTTTCCTCCAAAACAAAGGGAATTTCTGTCTTTTTGCCTCAAATTAGGGGAATTTCGGCAATTTTGCTCCAAAATACGGGGAATTTCTGCTTTTTTGCCCGAAATTAAAGGGATTTTCTGCATTTTGCCCCCAAACAAGGGACATTTCTGCAATTTTATCCCAAAATAAGGGGAATTTCTGCCTTTTTGCCCTGATATATGTGAAATGTCTGCAATTTTACCCCAAAATAAGGTGAATTTCTGCCTTTTTGCCCCAAAATAATGGGAATTTCTGCATTTTGCCCTAAAATAAGAAAAATTTTTGCTTTTGTTCTCTGAAATAAGTGAAATTTCTGCAATTTTGCCTCAAAATAAGGGAAATTTCTGCCTTTTTGCCCCCAAATAAGGGGAATTTCAGTCTTTTTACCTAAAAATAAGAGGAATTTCTGAATTTTTGCCCCAAAATATGGGAGATTTCTGCCTTTTTGCCCTAAAATAAGAAAAATTTCTGCAATTTTGTACCAAAATAAAAGAAATTTCTGGCTTTTTGCACCAAAATAAGAAAATTCTGCTTTTTTTCTGAAATAAGTGAAATTTCTGCAATTTTGCCCCCAAATAAGTAAAATTTCTGCAATTTTGCCCCAAAATAAGGGAAATTTCTGGAATTTTGCCCCCAAAATAAGTGGAATTTCTGAGTTTTGCCCCAAAATAAGGAGAATTTCTGTCTTTTTGCCCTAACATAAAGGAAATTTCTGCCTTTTTGCCCCACAATTAGGGGAATTTCTGCAATTTTCTCCAAAATACGGGGAATTTCTGCCTCTTAGCCTGAAAATAAGGGGAATGTATACCTTTTGCCGCAAAAAAAGAAATTTCTTCATTTTTACTCCAAAATAAAAGGAATTTCTGCTTTTTTGCCTCTAAAATGTGGAATTTCTGTCTTTTTCCCCCAAAACAAAGGGAATTTCTGTCTTTTTGCCCCAAAATAAAAAAAATTTCTAACTTATTACTCTGAAGTAAGTGAAATTTCTGCAATTTTTCCCCAAAATAAGGGAAATTTCTTCCTTTTTGCCCCCAAATAAAGGGAATTTCAGCCTTTTTACCTCAAAATAAGGGGAATTTCAGCCTTTTTACCTCAAAATAAGAAGAATTTCTGCATTTTTGCCCCAAAATATGGGAGATTTCTGCCTTTTTGTCCCAAAATAAGAAAAATTTCTGCATTTTTGTACCAAAAATTGAAGAAATTTTTGCCTTTTTGTACCAAAATAAGAAAATTTCTGCTTTTTTTCTGAAATAAGTGAAATTTCTGCAATTTTGCCTTAAAATAAGTAAAATTTCTGCAATTTTGACCCAAAATAAGGAAAATTACTAGAATTTTGCCCCAAAATAAGTGGAATTTCTGAGTTTTGCCCCAAAATAAGGGAAATTTCTGTTTTTTGCCCCCCAATAAGCGGAATTTCTGCCTTTTTACCTCAAAATAAGTGGAATTTCTGTCATTTTCCCCCAAAACAAAAGGAATTTCTGTCTTTTTTGCCCCAAAATAAGGAAAATTCTTCAATTTTGCTCCATAATAAGGGAAATTTCTGCTTTTTTGCCCCCAAATTGAAGAAATTTATGCGTTTTTGCACCAACATAAGGGAAATTCAAGACTTTTAACCTCAAAATATGGGGAATTTCTGCATTTTGCGCCAAAATATGAGTAATTTCTGCTTTTTTGCCATGCTATGTGTCATGTACTGTGTCATGCAGTGTGTCATGGCTATATCATGCACTATATATCATATACTGTGTCATGTACTGTGACATGCTCTGTGTCACACACTATGTCACGTACTGTGTTACACACTGTGTCATACACTGTGACATACATTATGTCACACACTATGTAATGCAGCGTGTCATCTATGTGTCATGACGCTGCGTCACACGCTGTGTCATGTACCAGGGCTCTGTCTCCAGGCTCTACCGCCCACCCTGCAGAGCACACCTCTCTCCTCCATTATCACGGTGATAGGTTCACACTATGAGGTTCGGGAGAACAAGCCATGGAAGCGTCTTTTCCTCATCCCTGATGCTTTTCAGGGGTGTCAGCGAGACCTTGGTCCTGCGCCTTCCACTTACCTTCCACCCTACTCTCATCTGCCAGGGATGCTCCTCAGATGTGGTATTTTCAAAGTGTGTAGGATTAACCGGCTAAAGGTGAACTTCTAAGAGAAAGCTCTGTCATGATTTGAATATACTCGGCCCAGGGAGTGGCACTATTAAGAGGTGTGGCTTTGCTGGAGTGGGTGTGGCTTTGTTGGAGGAGGTGTGGCCTTATTGGAGGAGGTGTGGCCTTGTTGGAGGAGGTGTGGTCTTGGTGGAGTGGGTGTGTCACTGTGGGCATGGGCTTTAAGACCCTCATTCTAGCTGCCTGGAAGCCAATTTTTCACTAGCAGCCTTCAGATGAAGATGCAGAACTCTCAGCTCCTCCTGTACCATGCCTGCCTGGATGCTGCCATGTTCCCACCTTGATGATAACGACTGATCCTTTGAACCTGTAAGCCAGTCCCAGTTAAATGTTGTCATTTATAAGAGTTGCCTTGGTCTCGGTGTCTGTTCACAGCAGTAAAACCCTAACTGAGACAGGGTCCAAGAGACAACCCCAGGATGTAAAGGCACAATCTAAACAGATGCTTCTAGATTTCCAAGTAAAGGCAAACTGAGACATAAGGTGCCAATTCTCTACTCATCAAATCTGTCCAGGGTTTCCAGGATTTAGGTACAGAAACCCAAGATCTGCCCTAAAAAAATGACCTATGGTGTTGGGAGCAACCATGCCTGCAAGGCCAAGGAGTAAGAACTCGCCTTTGGGCTGGGGCAGAGGTGAGGATGGTGTTCATTGCTGCAGGGCCCACTGGAATCACTCACAGGCTTTACCCAGAGCAGCAAACCCCTGGCACTAATTGTTTAGCCAAGACTCCGAATGGTAACTGTGAGCCTGCTATTTCCTTTTATTGGGGCTGCTGAAATTCCTTTAACAATCAGAAAACACACTTTAGCTATTCCCCATCTGGAAACTAATTTTTACAAAAAGCCTTATCTTTAGGATTGGCATCTGTGTCTGGCAGCAAGACCTTGTTCTTCGTGGAAAGTATTCTAGACGTAAGGGGCTCGGCCAACAGCCACCCACAGTGCCAAGGGAAGCTTCCGAAGTCAAGGTCCCGCAACTGTTTCTGAGGTTGTGAAAAGGGGTGAATGTGTCTCAATTTCCCCCTAGGTTTTTTGAGGTAACTGTTCATAGGCGGGTCATAGGGTCCATGGTTCATCATGGCTTCCAACTAGACACAGCCTCTCCCCCATGTGTTCAGTGTCTCTCTTCCTCTCTGTCAATGTTTGTGCGTCCAAATATCTACTTTTTATAAGACATTAAAGAAGGCATTCTGAACCTCATTAAAGCAGTGAGGAACTATTTAGAAATGCTGCGTGGTGAGGAGGCATACAGGAGAGAGACA